>NC_046662.1:102907183-102908586 GCF_010883055.1 Belonocnema kinseyi
CTCGCTTTTATCTCCCTTTCTCTTGTATATTAGTACGATAATCGCTTCTTTCCAATCGTCTGGGACGTCTCCCATCTCGAAACATAAATTTATCAATTCGCACAGTCTATGTGGTATGCACGGGCCCGTGTTTAAGCATTTCAGCGTTAATACCGTCTACCCCGGCAGCCTTACCGTTGTTCAAGTTCTTAATTATATCCCTAACCTCAGTGACACAGACTTTTTCAATTGAGTTTTCCATCGCACCGTGTTCAACATCGCAGTTGTGGTGTCCTATAACTTCATCTCCGAATTGTCTCGTAAAATAGTCTCTGAAAGCCTCTAGTATTCCGTCTGCATCATATACCATTTCCCCCCTATTTCTCATGTTGACAATTTCTGTACTTTTGTTTCCTTTCATTTTTTTATAAAGTAGTTTCCTACTTCCTTCAAAGTTGTTTTGTATTTTTATCTCTTCTGCTGCTCTAATTGTATCTTTACTTTCTTTAACTAATCGTTTAAGTATCCTGTTTTCGCGGCTATAATCATTTCTATGTCTACTTCTTTCCTCATTGCTAAAACCTGCGATGTTCAAAGTTCTCTTGTATGCTTCTCTTTTTGCTTTTTGGGCAGCCTGAATTTCATCATTCCACCACGCATCACCAGAAATTCTTCCTACAACTGCGGTACCACACACTTCGATCGTACATCTAACAAGGATATCCCCTAACATTGTCCAGGCGCCCTCTAAATCTTTGTTTTTTATACGGTCCTCCCATGTTGCCCTATCTATGCTTTCGATTATCTTATTTTGGAAATCTATTCGCACATCCGGTTTCCGTAGGTTCTCAATTTTTGATTCGCGTTTGTTTTGCTTTCTTGGGTCTCTTTTTCTCCAACCTCGACCTAAGTTAATTTTTGAGATCAGAAGGTAATGATCAGTATTGCATTCAGGACCCCTCATGACTCTTGTATCTTTGACTAACTCTCTAAGTCTTTTATCCGCAACAACCAAGTCAATTATACTGCGGTTATTTCCTTTAGACCAGGTCTACACGTGGATCATTTTATGCCTAAGCCAAGTATTTGTAATAAACAGACCCCTTTCTAAACATAGACCAACTAGTTTATCTCCGTTATACTTTGTTCTTGGATCCTCAAAATTACCTAATACTCTTTCTGTATCCTGATTTTGGATGCCCACCCAACCGCTCATGTCTCCTAGTAGAATTATTCTTTCCCCATGTTCGCAGATGTTTATTGTGTAATTTAAAGTGTCCCAGAAGGAGTCTTTTACTTCTCTAGGATCACTATCAACCGGCGCCATGGTCTCCGAGATGCTGCTTTGCTCTTTCATTCAAAATCAGACCTACTCCTTGTTTACCATGTGATTCACAGTCTACTCCTGACCATATTTCAAATCC
>NC_046662.1:102908686-102930620 GCF_010883055.1 Belonocnema kinseyi
AATGAGACCCTACTTAGAAGAGACATAAGAAGTAACAGAAACACGAGAGCCTGCATGAAAAAATGCATGGACATAAAAGAAGCTAGAGAAGTATGCCAGGACTGGAAAGTATGGCAGAAAATAGTTAATAAAAAGAGTGTCAGTAGAGTGAATGACGCCTGAAACAAAGACCTTGGCTATTAATGGACCCAAGTGGGGAACCTTACATAACGACTTCGTGAGGTTCTTCGCTTGGGGTGATTGCTAGAGAGATTGATCAGCAACCTGGGTCGGAGCAGTGTTGCGGAACGAACGTGTTATTTACTCAAATAGCACGAGAATTCTGGATCAATCTGAAAAATCTCTATCCCTTCCACATAATACTCCTTTCCCCTGCCGAGTGAGTCACGCCTACCCCGAAAGGGAAATGGCTTAATTGTGTAATAATAATCATTTAAAATTCATTCTAAATAAAATGTTCTTATTAAAGTCTCGAAAATGTTCAATTTGCCTTTGAAGTTATTAATTCGTCAGAAATAGGTTTTCTGTAAAGAAACATTGATTTCAATATCTTTTAGTTTGAAGATGGTTGATGGCCACCTTACGACTTGATATGACGAACAGTGGGAAAAAGCAGCTTTTTGGACAAAAATTGACCAACTGTGCAATTCTTAACGGATTTTGATGTTTTTCAGATGTTTTTGCTGCTAAACTTTTCCGTGATACCATTTCTTATAAGGCTTTCAAATTCATTAAAAAAGATCATAAATCAATGTAATAACTAACAATGACAATAAGTTAAGAATAGCTAATAACTGCAAATTATTTAAACAATTTTTATAAACATATGCACATTTTCACCATTTTTTGATGAAAAAGCTTGATTTTCTTTTGCGTAATCAACTTAAAATGGTTCTCCAAAGACTCCTTTCTATTATATTTTTCATTCCGACCAAAAAGCATTATTTGTTCAAATAATGTTTGTAAACAAATCCACATTTTAATTATTTTTTCATGAATAGGATTTATTTTATTGTGCCGAATTAACTTCGAAAGTTTTGCTAAAAACACCTTGCTGTTATATTTTTTATAGTGATCAAAAAGTGCTACTTATAGAAACAATCTTTATAAACAAATGCCAATTTTGACGATTTTTTTTATCAATATGCTTGATTTTTTGCGGAATTATTTCGAAATGTCTTGTGAAAGACTCTTTGCTATCATATTTTTATTAGTGACACAAACTGATAATTACTTGAACAATTTTCATAAGCAAATGCGCATAGTTGACCATTCTTGCATGAATAGGTTTGATCTTTTTCGGAATAAATGCGAAATGTCTTGCAAAATACTATTTGCTGTTATATTTTCAATGATGACAGAAACTGTCCTATTTTTTTAGTGACCTCACATGCACCACGGTGAGTTTAGGCAATCGGACTTGGCATATCATGTGGCCCTGAAAAGGAACATTTTTATGTAGGCATTCGTGCTTTAGTAAGTAAGAATCGGCCTCACTCCTTGGAGACTGTCAAACTCTCAGCTATTTTTGACAGAGGTTTCATATTCCTAGATTCTACTTTTCTACAACTGCTTATCGAAGGGTCCAAATAGATCAAAAGATGATGAAGAACATCTAGGTTCGACAATTGTCTATCAGACATTCTCCTGTTATTATGTCTAACATTTCTAAATATCTTATTGTTTCCCTCTTGCGACGCTTCTGAATACCAACCAATTGATAGCTCAAAAGATTGAATTATATCACCTCCGTAAATGAGTAGCTTATGTACTGATGGCGGCATTTTATAAGAAGGATAAAGATTTATACAAAGCTCAGCGGCTTCCAAACAGTAGGTTTTGAATTTTGCACAATTAACTATTATTCCGCACGTTATAACTGGTAATATACAGTACAGGCCAAAAGTTCGAATACACTTCTTTTTTTATGATTAATTAAGTTCTCTTAATTTTAAATATACCAGGGTAAAAAAATTTCTGTTTAGAAGATTTAATGCTCTCTAAATTCTACAAAAAGCGAGTCCAAGATAAAGCATATTTGTCTATTTTCCAAGTAGATATTGCAAGAATAGTGTACATTTCAACGTTTTACTTATTTTTCAATAACTTCCTTCATAATCGATGTTTCTTATTGTTCTTTGGCTCATTTCATAACTATTTTTCACATTATCATACCAGCTTATGCGTATGAATCGTGAAAATTGCTTTGTTAAATTGCAAAGACTTAAAGTTATAACAAAAAGTTGGTAAAATTGCAATACTCTTCTTAGTAACCAAAATATTTTTGTTCCATATGTAAAACATTTAATTATGAAGTTTCTATGTAATTTCTTCAAAATATACATTCATTAAATATTTATTCTGATTTGCCTATACAAATAAGATGTTTTCAAATTTTTCCAACTCTTTGCCCCAACTTCAAGTTCTTGAAATTCTATACGGCAATTTTGAAGCTATATACTTATAAGCTGTTATGATACTGTGGAAAAATAGCTGCAAAATGAGCCCAAGAATATTAAAAAAACATCAATTGTTAAAAAAGTTATTGAAATTTCTGGAAAACATTGAAATATACACTATTATTGCAATATCTCCTTGAAAAATAGACAAATATGCTTCATCCTGGGCTCATTTTCTACACTGAGAGAAAATTTGCATTGAATCAAGTAGGCTAGTTTACTTGGCTGATTTTACTTGAAAGAAGCAAGTATTTTCTTTTTACAAGGGACCGATTTTCTTGAATCAAGAAAATAATAGGATCAGGACAACTATTTGAATCAAGAATATATTTACTCTAAGTAAAAACTGTTGAGTTAATTTTTTCCATTATACTTATTTGCGTCAAGTTTAATAAAATATTGTATTTGGAATATTATATTCTCATGATAAGTAACTAAAACTCTAACGAAATGTTTCTTGATCTAAGTAAATTCATATACTTATTATGACTACTATTTTAATTGAAGCAAAATGTTCATGTTCTTGAGACGAGAAAATGAATGTATTCAGCGAAGAAATAATTTCTCTTGGAATAATGCTTGAATATTTTCCTTCAAATAATTATTAATTTGAAACGAATGTTAGATTTACTTCGGAGATACCTTTGTTACCAAAATAGAATCACATCAGTTTTTTCAACATAAGAACTGTGGACTTGATACGATAGACATCGCACACATATTATAAAAATTAATATATTGGTCTAAATTAATTCACTTCTTACTGCGTGAGTAACTTATTAAATACGAGGTGTGTTCAAAAAGTAAGGTGACTTTTTAACTTTCGCGGGCTACGTACATTCAAGTTTAAAATTTTTGGTTTTGTTGTGTTGGTACACTCGTCACGATCCTATGTTCACAGTTTTGACTATATAGCTCGTGTTGTTTTTCTGGAAGAGGCGCAAAAGGGTAGAAGGGTTTGGTGTGCTCGGCGATTTTCTTCTTTCGAAAAAAATGGAGCAAAGAGTTTGCATTAAATTTTGTGTGAAAAATGGGATCCAGTGCTCTAAAACTCTTGAAATGTTAACAGTTGCATACGGTGAGTCTACTCTGAGTAAGAAAAATGTGTATAAGTGGTACAAGCTGTTCCAAGAAGGTCGAGAGAATGTCGAAGACGAACCTCGCCCTGGACGTTCCAGCACATCAGCAACAGATGAAAACGTTCAAGCAGTGGAAGAAGTGGTATTGAAAAATCACCGAATTACCATCATAGAAGTTGCTGAAGATGTTGGCATATCGGTTGGCTCATGCCATGCTATCTTTTCGGACGTTTTCGGCATGAGACGCGTGTCAGCGAAATTTGTTCCAAAACTGCTTAATTTTGATCAAAAGATCCATCGCATGACCATCGATCAGGAGATGTGGAATGAAGTCAATAATGATCCTGATTTTCTCAAAAGGGTTATAACTGGGGATGAATCGTGGGTATATGGTTATGACGTCGAAACTAAATCCCAATCGTCTCAGTGGAAGCATCCTGAGTCTCCAAGACCGAAAAAAGCACTTCAAGTTCGGTGAAATGTGAAGGTCTTGCTCACTGTCTTCTTTGATTACCTTGGCGTAATACATCAGGAATTCTTACCACAAGGTCGTACGGTCAATAAGGAGCATTACCTTCAAGTTATGTGCCGTTTGCGTGAGGCGATACGCAAAAAACGTCCGGAACTTTGGAAAAACAATTCGTGGCTTTTGCATCACGATAATGCACCTGCTCATTCATCGTTGCTTGTGAAAGATTTTCTGAACAGAAACAGCACCACAGTCATACCTCAGCCTCCATATTCACCGGATTGGCCCCCAGTGACTTTTTTCTTTTCCCAAAACTGAAGAGACCCATGAAAGGACATCGATTTTCAACGATTGAGGAGATAAAAACTGCATCGCTAAAAGAACTCAAGGCTATACCACAAAATGATTATCAGAAGTGCTTCGATAATTGGAAAAAGCGTTGGCACAAGTGTATTATATCTGAGGGGGATTACTTTAAAGGGGACAACATAAATATTGAGGAATAAATGAATATTTTTTGAGAAAACCATAAAGTCACCTTATTTTTTAACACACCTCGTATAATAATCGACAAATTGACACGTTATGAAGTTCGTTCTCTTCGCCGCTAAAAATTATTTTGAATTTCAATAATATGTATAAAATTCAAAACATTGGTTCACATAATCAAATTTATTTATGCAAGTGTAGATAGGAATTTGAAACTTTGATAAACTACTAACTTTATGCTGACACGCAAATCAAAGTTTTTGGTAAGTTTTTGGTGGTAAGAAATTAAAATTTTTAAGTAGAATTGAAAAAAGTGTTTTTAATTTTGAAATGATTATGCAAGACTCAAAAGTTATTTCATTCCTAAAATTATTAAAAAGTTATAAATTTACTTTGTCTATCATTTTTTTCGCTTATTATTTGTATGTATTCATCTACTCAAAATTAAGCCATTTCGAATTTTTTAACCGGGAAACATTTTCGTGGATCGGAAAATGACTGGGTATGTTATTCCTCGTTTAAAACGGCCACCCTGATATTATTTTTGTGTAGTCTTCAAGGTAACGAAAAATCATCCGAACTTTAAAAGAATGATAAATATTCCTGCTAAATACAGGAATTCTTTATTCAATAAGGAATTATTACTTTTTTGGATTCGACTAGATAAAAATTGATTTTTAGAAAGTTAAAAATTTGGTTTTGTGAACCTTATTTAATTTAAACTAGAGTTGTAACACATAGTTGTATTTTGTTAACACACAATTTTCCTATTCGATAATAGCAGTTTGACAACTACAAAAATGGCAAAATTCCTGAAAGTTATTAGTAAGAAAAAAATAGTTTTGAAAATATAAAATGATATCATGTGTTATTTTAATTTAAAATAAATAAGTTTTAGGCAACAGATTTTTTAACTTTAGAAAGAAATGTTAATCTAGCCGAATTCAAAGAATTAATTTTTCCTTAATGAAAAACAAATTCCTTTATTAGGCAGGAATTTTAAAAATAATTTTCAATTTTATATTCTTACTTGTTATCTGAAATAGTTAATATCTTGTTTTATATTTTTATGTTAATAATTGGCAATGCAATTCTTCCCGCGTACTGTAGTGCGCATACAATGTTGATATTTCAAATAATTAAGCATAGACTTAGGTTCTTTAAAATAAAATTAACAGATATAAGTTTTTTAGTCAATGAATTCAATGATCATAGAAAATGTCATTTTAACATGTTATTAATTATAGAAAATTTCATGCGCATATTATTAGTATGTATATTTATAAAAAATTAATAAAAATTAAATTTTTCAGTTAAAGAATTCATTAATCATAGAAAATGCCTTGGACTACAAATGGTTAAAATACAATGATTACATTTTATTGATAATTTAAAAAAATTTAATTCGTTTTTAAAGCAAAATGAATAAGAAAAAAGAATTCAATAACATTTAAAAAAGGGTATTAAGAATGCATTTCATTTCATAAAGGAACAATTAAAATATTGACAATTGAAAGTTTTTGAGAATGCAAGGTGGAAGCAAACAAATATTTTTTAGCCGACCACCGTGAGATCGCTTTCAACCTGCAAGTTCTTGCACAGAATTCTTCTTCTTTATAGAATTCTTGTTTCTTCTGATTTCGAAGTATTTTATATTTCAGAAAATATTTATTTGTCACTGAAGTTATTAAACCGTTTTTCAACTTAAAAGTTCTTTATTTTCTATATGCTTTAGATAGTTTTAGAGCGGATTAAATTTTTAAAGAAAAAAGTATTGAGCCCTTTGTAAAATAAGTAAAGTTCAATTATTTTTTGCATATATTAAATTGTTTTTTTAGGAAAGCAATTGCATATTCAAGTCTTTGTTAAAAAAGGTATGATAACAGAATGAGATAAATTGAAAACTGCGATTTATGAACATTTTCGTATAGCAGAACATTATGTTTTGTTATTGATGTTATTAAAGCATTTTTGTACTTGCAACTTTTCTTTATTATTTATTACCTTTGGGTCGTTTTTAAGCGCTTTAAATATTTAAAAACAAAAAGTATTAAATGCCTCGTTAAATAAGTGAAACTTACTTTGCTTTTTCACATATTTTAAATTATTGTTTAAGAAAAGTTATTTTGCATTGAAAAATGAGTAAAAGATTATTATATACAATAAAAGAGTTGGATTAATTGAAAACTGCGCATTTTATGAAGAATTTGTGTTTATTGTTCATTACTTTTAGATATTTTATAATATTTTTAAATATATTAAGAAATAAAGCATCGAGCCTTTTCGGAAATAAGGAAAATTCAATTCTAAAATTTTGCTAAATAAAAAATGGTATATTAAAGTTGAGTTCAACAGCTTTTAGTTTGAAGTTGGTTGAGGGACACCATGTGACTTGGTACTACCCTGCCTTGAACTTCTTACCCAAGATTTTGTCACCGAAATCGAAGTGCTTCGATAGCGAAGTCGGTAGAGCGCACGGTTAGGACACACGAGTTTATATAGTTTAGGTGTAGTGTTCAATCCTCGGCGAGTGCGATTTTTCAAAGCGTCTAGGCGCAAGATTTACATGTGTAAGTAACAGTGTGCGCGAATTACGTATTTTAATAATTTAAAAAATGAAGCTTATATAACAATAATTTCAAAAATAATTTTTTTTCGTTGAGAAATAGGGTTCAGTTGAGGCACTAGTCTATTGCTCCGATACTACATATTCGTAGATTAAGAAAATATATTCTTGAAGTGTATCAGAAATGATTTGTTGGAAGTAAACTATGTTCTGCATTTGAATACGTCTCTACATGAAGTAACACAATAAAGTTTTATGATAATAAAATGCGATATTATATGTAAGAATACATTTTCTCAGATTAAGAAAATGTACGCTTGTTCCAAGTATACGGTAGCAAGTACTTATTTATTCGGAACACACTCATATTCTATCTTCCGCATTCGTACCTGCGATTGACTTGAATCAAGTAATATTTACTTGATTCAAGAACAATTTTTTTTCAGTGTATGTAAAATTGAAATTATCTACCAATTTGAAATTGTTTCCATTGGATGGAAATTCTTTAGCTTGAATTATATGTTGTCTTTTGAAGGAATATTTTGAGAGCATTTAATCGCACTGTATCGTGAAATCTAGTGATCAGATCTTGCTCCAAACCGGTTATCTTAGCCACCAATTTAGGTTTTCCCAAAAAGGAACGGCCAATGTTTCCGTTACTTGTTGTTCCATAAACCTGATTCACCACATCAACTGCTAAACTCAGCATGGATCTCAAATATATCTAAAGACGTTCCTTTGTTGATTTTTAAAATTTTAGTTTCTCCCTTTTTTCTTTCGGAAAACTTTCTTAATTCCATATTGTAGTATACATGTAACAAATATTCCAGAACATGAATTCAGGCATGCAAAGTGGAGAGACCAAATTTATAGTCTGCTTCATTGTACAGAATTTTAGCTACAAATGGTAAGTTGTTAACATGTTTTGACCCAACTCTAAAAATGTTGCAGCGACAAGATGCTTTCTGTCCAATAAGAATATTACACACCTTTCCATCGATCATCGTGCACTCAAGTCAAAGCTGATATCAAAAATAATTCCACTGACATCAATGGAATAGGTATGAACTTTTTCCAGCAGCTTTATATGATAGCTGCCCTTATAAAAATATACGATAAGAAAAAAATGACAAGCGTGTCATTTTTTCCCTACAATGTTTTCACGACCACAGAAAAACGATAGGAAACACGATAGGAAAAACCACAAGTAAAGCGGCAGCCGAAAATGACGTACTCTAATAGCCATTACTTTATAATAATATCGTGCACACGTCATGCACGTCGCACGCGTAATGTGTCCAATATTATAAAGTAAATTTAGTCCTTTAAAAAGATATTTAAAAAAAAAAACGAAAACAAATATCTTTTTCGTAATAATCACATTTTTATTGAAGGTAAAAATGCTGCGCACATGCATGAACGATACACAAACGGAGCAAGCAGTTCAGTGACACCGTATGTGTAAAATGCAAAGTTCTTTTATTATTCGTGGAGCTCGTCTTTGGAATAAACTACCTATAATAATTAGAAAAGCAACTTATCAATATCACTTTAGAAAACTCCTACATCAAATCCTAACCTCGAAATTACACATTGGTAAAACTTGAATCCTTAAATTAAAAATCTGCCCGCTTCGCGGGCACATTCTCGTCGCATGCGGGCTCGCTTCGCTCGCAAGTTTGAGCGCACCTAGGGCGCGCGACGGTTGAATCTTGCGCTTCGCGCTCGGATGTTTATATGCGTCTTCATATTCTGAATTGTCTACTTAATTGAGTATAGACGAAGATTGAGTTTCTCAAAGCTTTGTAGGATTTGGGGTACACATTATCATCGTGACACTCGCGCTGCGCGCTCGATTTCCGACCGACATTTGTAAACAGGTTTTGTTAAATCTTTTTTTTTCTCGTAACTTTCGTCGTTTTTCCACACATTTTTTTTACTTTTTGTTTTAACCGCTATTTTTCACGAATAAGACAAAAAGTACGCGTCCTATCAAGAAGTGATCCCTATCGAAATTGTAGGTCTTTTTTAGGATAACAATTTTTGTTAATTCATCTTTTTTCGTATCTTACATAGTTTGTCCACGAAATGGAATTTCTTATTTTTCATTATTTTTTGTAGAATAAAAATTGGAATTTTTGATTTCTAAAGAAAATCCAAAAATTTGTTATGATGATCTTGTAGGGCTTTCAAAAAGAAAATTTTTTCTTTTCCTGACTTTTTTTCATATCGTGCGTTTTTTGGCTTCAAATTTTGATTTTCGGTTGATTAAAAAAATTTTGAAAACGCTATAACTCTGAGATTTTTCTTTTTATCGAAAAAAGTCATAAATATAAATTGTTTGTTCTTTTTAATATGATAAATATCCGTACAGAATTTTTAAACTCAGAAAAAAGTGGTCTCAAAAATTTTCAAAATGCGCTTACTTTTTACTTTTTTATCAAAAGTGGCTAGTTCCTGAAATCGTCCTTTCTTTTAGGACCTAAAAAAAGTGTGCGGAAGATGGATTTGATTCGTTCATTTTTTCGAGAGTTATCGTGTTTACGGACGGACAGCCGGACGGACATACAGACGGCCGGACGGACAGACAGACGCCATCGTAAAAACCTGATTTTCGGATTCAATGGGGTCTCGAAACGTGGAGATCCGTTGAAAAAGTGTGATGTGAAATTTTCGACAATTCTAATACTTTTTCAATCATAAATGATGAGAATGTAACAAATTGAAAAATGTCACCCCAATTTATGACTGTAATTCTTTAGAAATACCAATCATAGATTTCGAATTAAGTTACAATAATTATAAAATTATGAAAAAGATGCATTTGGAGGCCAAAACTGGATTTTTGGCTTTAGGAGGTCCTTACACGTAGAGATGCGTTAAAAAACCTAATCTCAAATTTCATACAATTTTAACCCTTGTGCTGCCACCCAAAAAAACTCACAGCGTCTGCCACCCGGGTACCTGTGTACCCCGCCAATGAAATTGTTGTTAAAAGTCCATTGTAACTTGAAGTTACTATGTGTGTTCAATAAATATTTAATTATTCATATTCTGGAAGGTATTCCTACTTCAATATAATATTTTAATAATGTGCAGTTACCTTGGTAGCACTAAAACAGATATAAAACGTGCGCAGCTACATCGCAAATTTCTTGTTTCCGAGGAGGCTCGGTATTACGTCCAAGAAGTCCAGAAAATTCAATTAAAAATGTATATTTTTTGTTATTATTTATAAAATTATTCATATTCACTTCATATACTATTATAACAAACTTTATTTTTATGATATACTGTATGAAAATCGTGCTTTTTCTGTCGGGATACCCGGGTACCCGGGTGGCTCCACCGTGCTTTTTTTTTAATTGCAAGATATTTCAAACTAAAAAATTTCTAAAATTATGTGCAATGCAAATTTCGATAGAGAATTAGTTAAATCATGCTGATTCGAGAAGCATTCGGCCTATCTTCATCAGAAAAAAAGTTATTCAACAAAATGTATGCCGATGGGTACCCGGATACCCGTGTGGCAACACAAGGGTTAAGTGAACTATTGGGTAAAAAATGAAAATTCGTATTTCTTACTATTAAAAAGTAAATCATCTTAGTTAAAAATGCAATTTTTTGCTAGAAATTAATCTGTTGTAGTTTAGGATTCAAGTGTTTTGTTGAAAATTCGTCTAAGTTGGTTAAATTTATTTAATTTTTAATTTTTAATTAAAATCTGTTTTGTTCAAATATCAATTATTATATTTTCCGTTGAAAATAAATCTTTTTAGGTTACAAGTTCAGCTCCTTGGTTGATTCAACATTTTAGTCAAAAAAAAAAAAAATATTCTATATTTTGGAAATTAATTTTTTTTAAATGAAATTTTAACTATTTTGTTGAAAATAGAATTGATTGGTTGTAAATCAACTGTTTTGTTAAACATAAATATTCTCGAGTTTTTTTTTATTTAAAATCTAGTTTGTCGAAATATAAACTACAAAATTTTACATTTAAAGTGAATCTTTTTAGCTTACAAATTTAACTCTTTGGCTAATGCAGCATCGTAATCAACCATTTTTTTTATATATTGAAAACTTTTTTCTGTGACTTAAAATTTAAATATTTTATAGAAAAAGTCATCTTTTTAGTTTAAAAAAAGACCACAATTTTGTATAAAATTCAACTACGCGTCCAATCAAAAAGTGATTTATAACAAATTTGTCATGATTAAAGCAAATACTACGCAACTGATAAAAAAATTATTCATAAAAATTTGTAATTTTTGTTTTATGAGTTCCGTAGTATTTGCTTTAATCATGAGAAATGTTTAATAAATCACTTTTTAATTGGACGCGTAGTTGAATTTTATACAAAATTGTGGCATTTTTTTAAAATAAAAAAAAAAAGATTTTTTCTATAAAATAGTTCAATGTTAAGTCACAGAAAAAAAATTTCAATATATAAAAAAATGGTTGATTACGATGCTGCATTAACCGAAGAGTTAAATTTGTAACTTAAAAAGATTCACTTTCAATGTAAAATTTTGTAGTTGATATTTCAACAAACTTCAACAGAAACAAATTTCAACAGAATTAATTTCCAAAATATACGCCCATTTTCGGTTAAACAGCTTTTGTTGAATTTTTTTCGTACCTTGAGTTGTCTGTCCAAACATTTAGTTGTTTATTATCATTGTTTTTTATGAATGAAACTAAAACTGCGTATCCTATCAAAAAGTGAGTAATAATAAGTTTGTAAATCTTTGTTGGGAGCACAATTTTGACTCACGCATCTTTATTCATATGTATCATACATACTCGTAGCTTGAGCACAACATTATTTTTTTATTGTTCCTTATTTTTTGTGCAATACAAATTTGAATTTTCGATTGTTCAATAATATTCAAAAAGTTGTAATGGAAATGTTGTTGGCCTTTCAAAAAGCAACGTTTTTCTTCTCTCTACTTTTTTCAAACCGTGCGTTGCTTCGTTAACAATTTTAATTATCGATTGATTTTTTAAGTTTTGTAAATGCTATAACTCAGATAATTTTTATCGTAAAAAAGCTTTAGATGTACTACCAACAGTAATACATAGAATTTTTGAATCTAAAAAGAATTATCAAAATGTTTTTAAAATCTCTGACTTTTTGAATTACTATCCTAAATGGCTTTCTAACGAATTCTTTCTTTCTTCTATTACCAAAAAAATTGTGCAAAAGTTGGATTTGATCCGTTCATTTTTTTTCGAGATTTTTTTGTGTTGTATATTGGCTTAAGATATTAATTTTCGATGTTCCGCATACTACTTTCGGGAAATTTAAAGAAAATGACTAGTCCTATTGAAAAATGGTTAAGTAAAAATTTGTAGGATTTTTCAAAATCTAATATTTCTTGTTAACACTTTTTCGTATTTTGCGTCATTTGGTTCCAAATCTAAATTTTGTAGTGTCAAATTTAGGATAATTCTAATATTTTATCAATCATAAATGATGAGAATGTAATAAATTATGATAAATTTGCATCTCTTTTTCAGATGAACAATTTTTGTCTATCAATTCGTTTTAGTACCTTTCGTCGTTTTCCACAAATTTTTCATTTTTATTTTTAATGTCATTGTTATGATTAGAACCGAAACGAATAAAACAAAAAGTAAGCCTCTAATCAAGAAGTGATTATTAATTAATTTGTATATTTTTTGGGGGGTTCAATTTTCGTTTATTCATCTTTTTTCGTATTCTGCATAGTTTGGCCATAAAATAGAATTTTTTGATTTTTAATTATTTTTTGGGCAATCAAAATTTGAATTTTCTAACAAAATCCAAAAATTTGTCATGACAGTCTTATAGGGATTTTAAAAAGCAATGTTTTTCTTTTCTTGACATTTATTTATATCTTGCGTTGTTTGAGTTAAAATTTTGAATTTCGGTTGTTTTACAAAATTTTTAAAATGCTATAACTCTAAGAATTTTCTTTTAATCGAAGAAAGTCATAAGGATAAATTGTTTTTCCATTACAGTACTATAAATGTGCGTACATAGAATTTTCAAATTCAGAAAAAAGTGGTCTTGAAATTTTCAAAATGCACTCACTTTTTGAATTTTTATCAAAAAGGCTGGTTAACGAATTCGTCCTTTGTTTTAGGACCTTAAAAAACTGTTCCAAAGATGGATTTGATCCGTTCATTTTTTCGAGAGTTATCGTGTTTACGGACGGCCGGGCGGACAGACAGACGCCATCGTAAAAACCTTATTTCGGATTCAAGTGGTCTCGAAACGTGGAGATGCGTTGAAAAACTGTGATGTCAAATTTCCGACAATTCTAATACTTTCTCAATTATAAATGATGGGGATGTAAAAATATACATAAGTGTATTCATGAATGATTTTACTTATAAGTATGTATATTTATATTATTTTTATGTTAATAGCCAATATATAATTATGTACATTCTAGTTTATTTCTTTACTTTTGTTAAATAAATATTCTCTATTTGAATCGTCAAATAGATCGCTGTCGTTTTTTAACTGTAACATATATCATATGTTCCTTATAGGGCTATTTAGCCCTGAGAATTTTTCATAAATAAATACAAATACCAATACAAATACATATTACAACGTTGTCAATACTCCACAATGACACAGTCAAGTTTTTCGACAAGAATTTTCAAATTGTTTAAACTGAATCTTTAAAAAAAAACTCGTTATAGAACTTTCTCATCAGCTAATTCGCTCGAAATAAGAAAAACCACAAGAAAAAGTCACTCATAATAATAAATTTTATAAACCATTTTTTGTAACAAATTGGAATTTGTGGTTTTTTCTACATCTATTTTTTCTTTATAATCTGAATTCATGTACATTTTTGGAAAATGATGTAGGTTTGATTATATTTGTTAAAAGAAAATCAAGTAATCAAGTAAATTTAAAACTTTGCCCCGCAAAACAACGTATAATTTCCCAGAATATCTTTGATATCCGTATCCTATATGATTCAGAGGATTCACAATTTGAAAAAAGCCATAATTTAAATATGTCACTTGAAAAATTTCTTGTAACAAATGTTTATTTTAATTTTTTTAGAAAAATATCAATTGCAAATCTTTCCCACAAAAGTTAGGAGTAGTTGTATTGAAAAAAAATATTGTAATAACTTAAAATTTTCTTGAAGTGCAGGGGCTCAGAATCGAACTTAAAACCTATCGGTTATGAAGCCCAAACACAAGGATCATTGAAATCAACGTAAATATTCTATTCCTGCCAAATTTCTGGACGAATAGCCGTTCGCTTCGGGCAGGCTATTCGTCCAGAATTTCTGGTCAAATAGCCATTCCGAAACAGGTGAGCTATTCGTCCAGAATTCTGGTCGAATAGACACTTCGTTTATTTTAGGTGTTGAGTATTGCGAAAAATTACTTCAGTTGGTCTGCAAAGGTGGGTCTTTGACATCCAGCCGCTTTTGCACCCTATGAATACAGTCAAAAAATTTCGAAAACATTTGTGCTAATGTTGGAAACCATCAACTTCACATATCAATCATAAAATTGTAGAACAATACGTTTTTTCATATATTTTCTATTAAACAAATGAAGCAACCCTGTCGGAATGCAGTGATTCACTCAAAAAGTTGTAACTTTTAAGAAAAATTAGGATAATGTCATTTAAAAAACGGAAAATTGATGGTTAATAATACAGTTTAAAGCAAAAATATCCCGCCTCAATTATTCAAAATCAAATGGTTAAGTTTAGACAAGTAAAAAAGGCCATAAATAATGTGTAAGATATTAGTACTCAGACATTTTATAATAAAAAAATACTTCTTCACATGGCTAAACAAAATTATTTTAACTCAAGTATAACTATTCTATTAGTAATCACACATTTTGTTATAAAAAAAAACAATTCAAAAGCAAAAAAATGTCACTCTACTGCTAGTTTGGTATACGCCGTCTGTAAAGGTGGGTCTTTCGTCTCGGCTCCGGATTTGACCTGCTCACCGCCACTGTTCAAAAGCTCCTGGGACTGTTAGGGATCACCAAACTTGGGAGTCGGTTGCATAAGCTTTTTCGGTAGGGTGGCATTGGTCTTTCACTGCTTGGAAAATTATTACCTGACACCGTTTTGGCCCGAAAATAAAAGACACACCTTTGTAGACGAAGGGTTAAACACCAAATTTCAGTTTACGATCTGAAAACAAGAAGTTTTAATCATTTGTTTAATTTAAGCTATTCATGCAATAATCGATATTACATAATTTATTTATTTATTAAAATGTATTTATGATATTTATTTGTTTTTACTCTCTCCCTTTTACGGGTTTGAGAGTATATACATAACCATTACAAGTATTCTTACAAACAAGCCTTATACTATCTTATGAACTATACGCTTCATACAGTCTTAAATTATTACTCTTATTTCTAAACGCTTGCGACTTTGCCCTGGGCTTCCATTTCCTCTTACTACTATCAATTTCACATTTTGACTCTAGTTCGCAACACTGCTTCGTAACTCTCCTTCTTTCGGTGTCATTTTTTGACTTTTTTTCTACTATCCTGTGCAACCAGCTCTATCTCAGATCTTCTAGTTTCGTCATCCATTCCTCCCCCTGAACATTTTCATTTAGAATCCATAGAATGTGTTTATGAAGAAATAAACTACAAAATGTTGTTTTCTTTCAAAAATAAACAACGTTTCAAAATAACATACTGTTAAATCTACATACAAAGTATTTGTTTCTAAAGAAATTACAAATATTATATCAATTTCAATTATCAAATATATAAAGAAACAAAAAATGGTATTTCCTTACTTATTAAACCATTTCGTAAATATTTTTAAATGTGAACAATGACATTGTATTTTTTGTCTTTGAAAACTGAAGGGTTACACGGTTACACGATGCCTGGCTTAGTTTAAAAATGTCGTAGACAACTTTTTGTGTAATAGCAAATGTCCAGACTATCGAAATGTGGTTTCAGCTATGGTAACAAACTTTGGTAAACTAGACTTCCTTATGAATTTGAAGCTACATTTTCTTCATTCGCATATAACTAAGTTTCCAGACAAATTGCACTGAGAGAAATCGGCTTGGGTTTCTGTGCACATAGAAAAAGAATTTTTTCTACTGTAATTATCATAACCAAGAAAAGGCGGAAAAGCAACCAGTTTAATTGTAATTATGACAGTTATTTGAACTATTTTATGTATTCGGTTGCTGTAACCAAAGTTAATCACTGGAATCAGCTTTATACGTAAATCAATCTTTACAGCGAATAGATATGTTCGTATGTTTGTATCATTTATTTTTCTAGACAAACATTTTTCTTAGCCACAATGAGTTCTCATAGCCACAACGATAGTCGTATCGAAGAGTCGGATAAAAATCTTGAAGAATCGGAATCTCTGAGACTGAATATTTTGACCAAATTCAATTTGAGAAACTACTTCACAATTTTCGAAGGTATAAAAGAATGAATATTGTTGCTTTTTATACTTTTTATATTTCTTTTTTGATTTTCCAGAGATATGTTCAAAGTGTAAGTGAAATTTTCGAAACTATTCAATTTTTCGATATCACATATATGAGAAGAACAAAGAAAACTTACAATGCGAGGCAGATTAAATGAAAGTTCTTGGTGTACTATTGGAATCCATGAATTTGAAAAAAATTCAATATTTATGATGTATCATCAACTATAATTTGATTGAAAATGTAGATAGAATTGATGAAAATTGAACACTCATGACGTTACGAAAAATAAAGAATTAGCAACGCAATATTATCATTACCGTGTTATTATTACTTTTTTCTCTCAAGCTTAGATGTTAAAGTCTAATGTGTCGAAAGCATTTTCGTTAGAATTTGATTATTTGAATAGTTTGAACAGGGATATCCCGGCATTGTATAATCACCAATCACGGGAGCATTTTTGTAATACAATCAAGTGATCCGATAAGATCAGTATGCTTAACTTGACATATTGGGTAAAGCCTGGTTTTTACACCATCATCCACGGACTACACAGCCACATAAAAAAAACAAGTGTGCGGATCTGGTAACAAGACACACGTACTCCTATGGATTTTGGGGCGCTGAATTCAAATTCGGTATCAAAAATCACCCATCACGTCATCGTTGAAAATCATGCACTGAGGCAAATACATTTCAAAATAATGCCAGTGATGCAAATTTTCACTTCAAAAACATGTCGACAACTGTAAAGAATCAACCTTTGCCTGATATCAACTTATTTAATATAACTTTAGCCAACAGAACCTGACCTCACCTAACCTGAATTAATGGAAATTTATTGAACTACACGTAAAGCTCTGGAAGCATATTTTCCCAGTAGCAAATGTGTGCTACATCGAATGGGTCAACTCGAGCCTAACCTAGAAATAAATCTAACCTAGCCTAAGCTAACCTCACGAAACACAATTAAACTGATTGTGTTGTCTCGTTGTGTTTGCGGTACCGTTTCAATCAGCTTCGGCTTAACCTACATAAGGGTTTAACCTATCCTAACCTAACAAAACCTGACCTAACCTAACCGATTACGCTGGCAACCCTGTTATTGCGTACTTTCATATTTTGACATTAATAGCAGTAAATGTCTGGAGTTTCGTAACCGCTTGTTGCTAGCATTGTTCGCCTTTGTCTGTAACCAGGGCACCTTCTCGTGGTGACGGTGGGCAAGAACAAGGGTAACGTTTTCAGCAAGACATAAAAGTAATGGAACAACGACATCATGGTAGATGGGACGAGGTCATGATGGCTGATTTTTGCTGGATGTTGAAAAGGGAAACGAATGTAGGTCTTAAACGTAAGCGTAACCCTTTGCATCGTTCCTTCAAAGAAAAAAGGACACGTTATAGCAGGCAGAAAATAGACTGAAGTAGGTCTATAAATAAACCTAATTACGATAAAAAGCAAGATAAAATGTAAACACGAAAGATAGTATAAATATATCCCTTAAGTCTAAGAAAAGCAGAGAGAAAAAAATTTGGAATAAAACTCTTATTCATTTGCATTTTTAAGTTACAGTTATACATTTTAATTGATACAAACACTGTCAGGTTAATTAAAATGGGGTCAATTCTACTTGTAGTTCTAAGTTTCTTCAAATGAGTAATGTGCGTCTAAATTTTTAACCACCTGTAGTACAATGAAATGAATTTTATTGTGTTACAACGGGAACACTTAAGTTAAGTTGTTAAGTACACGTGTGGCTGAATTTCATTCGGCTAGGTTAGGTAAGGTCAGGTTTTGTTATGTTAGGATAGGTTAAACCTCTATGTAGGTTAAGTCGAAGCTGAATGATACGGTACCGCGAACACAACGGGACAACACAATGAGTTTAATTGTGTTACGTGAAGTTAGGTTAGGTTAGGTCAGGTTTTCTTAGGTTAGGATAGGTTTGACCTCTTTACAGGTTAAGCCCAAGCTGATTCAAACGCTACCGCAAACACAATCAGTTTAATTGTGTTTCGTGAGGTTAGGTTAGGCTAGGTTAGATTTATTTCTAGGTTAGGCTCGAGTTGACCCATTCGATGTAGCACATATTTGCTACTGGGAAAATATGCTTCCAGAGTTTTACGTGTAGTTCAATAAATTTCCGTTAATTCAGGTTAGGTGAGGTCAGGTTCTGTTGGGTAAAGTTATGTTAAATAAGTTGATATCAGGCAAGGGTTGATCCTTCACAGTTGTCGACATGTTTTTGAAGTGAAAATTTGCATCACTGGCATTATTTTGAAATTTATTTGCCTCAGTGCATGATTTTTCGTCATTTTTTGAGGTTATGGCTCAACCATGACGTGATGGGTGATTTATGATACCGAATTTGAATTCAGCGCCCCAAAATCCATAGAAATACGTGTGTCTTGTTACCAGATCCGCACACTTGTTTTTTTTGTGTGGCTGTGTTATTATTTTGATTTTTGATGTTCCTATGCATGAAAAAATAGGAAATTTTTCAAGGGGCTTTACACCAATAAAAAAGTCTCGAAGCAATCTCATTTTTATATTTCAGGAGGCACATATTGGCGAATCTTCACCTGGATGCCAAAAAGATAAAGGTCCATCTGAACAAGAATCAACATCGCATATTCCACTTGCAGTTATAAATGAGAGCAACATATCCAGAGGAAATTTATGTTTTAAAGCAATATGATGAGATTTAATATACATGCCAAATTTACTATCAAAATATTTGCGAACTTCAATAAAATTGACAGATACGAATTAGCGGAGTTCTATAAATTTGGTAAAATAGAAATTTCTTGCAGCTTTTGACAACGTTAATAAATCGAAGCGCCATCGGGCAGGTTTTGCTTACGTGTAAAGATTTAAATCCAAATGACCGAATGCAGCTTGTCGACTTAATTGTAAAGCAGTCGATAAAATCTAGCTCGGAAGTTTGAAACTAAAATTAATTTTTACCAAGGCAAATGTACCACTCGTTGAATTGATTATTTTTTGTCCCAGTCCATTTGAAAAGTTATTTAAAATACATTGTCTATCGCTCTTGCTTCCATGGGATGTTCAAATACAGGTGCCTGTTTAATGACTGGTACATTCACCTTATAGACTGTTTCGAATGCACGTAAATAATACCCAGCGTCAAATCATTCTCAATACTCAAAAAATCATCAACATTGCCAATGGTTTATCTTAAAATAATAATATTAGAAAGAATTTGGAAGTGTATAAACAAAAGTTTTCTTTAGAGTAACGAAAAAAGACTTTGAACTCTAGACGCGCGAAATTGATCAAGTTTTATAAATTGAATCGGCGAAGATTTATCATAATCCATACGAAGGAGAATCGAAGAAGCACCCTAACGGAAAATTATTTAATAAATATAATGATTTGAAAAAATGGATGAATCGCCATAAGAAAGTTGACAAACGAAACCAAAACTCACTGAAAATGCCGAAAAAGTTTTCCAAATTTGGAAAATCTTCCTGCCAATGATACGGAATTGAAAAAATCATGGATAAATACTTTTCTGATTCGTGAGAAAAAAAAACCATACATTGGCATTGAACTGGTGAGAGAGAAGAAGACATAGCTCAATTTGCAATAAACTTGAAAAAATACTATCTCTTATGTATTTTTCAGTTACACATCTATTTTACTTTGACACAAAATATCGATCTTGGCACGTTTTTGAATGCCTGGCACGCCTTAGCTGAAATAATTTTTTGAGTGGCAGCCAATAATTCTTATTGTCGAAGTATTATCACTTTAAAAGGTAAAAGAACTTTGTAAATGTTTTTTTGTTATCTTAGATTGCATTACTGTTGAAAATCTATGTTTTCGGACATTCCAGCCTCAAATTTGGCATTATTCGTATTGCCGTACCTTCTCAAACCCACTTATTCCCATTCTAAAAGTAAAGAAAATCTTTGAAATCGGAAGGCTGGAAAACCGGAGATAGTGAAGGGCTTCATTTTGAGATTTTCGGTACCTTATATCTATTATTTCAAGTAGATAAAATTTAATTTGTTTATTTTCATTAAAATAATGCAATCCTTTCAAAGTTAAACATCAAAACTCCGTACCTTTGCCATTAAAGTCCAGCTGGTGACACTAGTTAATCAAACATGCCAATTATTTACCTGGTCGAAACCAGCTGAAAAGATCATCTGATAAAACCAGGAGGACTTTTCCAGTTGGAATGTTTTAATTTTAATTTCAAAAATAATTTTATTTTGTGTCGGAGGTGCGAGAAAGGTGCGCTTTTCTATTTACTATTCGTGCCTGAATATTTATCTTTTTTTAGACTTATGCCGATCTAGAGCCAAAATGGGACGAAGGAATGCAAAAACTGAGGAAATATGGATTAACGCAACAGCCTATCATCATTGCAAGTGGGGCGATCGAGAATGTGACGGTGACTTACGTTGAGAACAACGAAAATCGATACGAATTTCCAGACCGTTTGATGCTGTTGATCGCTGCTTTAAGGCCATGTGACGAGAGGGTCACGTGACCAAACCTGGTCTTCAATTTTTCTTTCCCAACTTACGTCTAAACGAAACGAGGTATCGCTTCTGAAGTTTGGGAAACGAAAGAGGAGGTAATAAAGTCCATGTCTCTGCTTTGTTCCGGTGGAAATTTCGAGAAAAATTTTTTTTTGAAGAAAATACTAGTGGTAGTTTTCTTTCCCAACTTACGTCCACACGGAATGAGATGTGGTGTTAAAAATTTGGCACAAAAATAGAAGGCATGCAAGAATATGTCACTGGTCCTAAATGATTAGAATAGTGGAAAAAGTTTTTTTTAATTACTGTTTTGGAGAAATATCGACCGTGCTGTCGTCAAACCCTGCAAAAGCATGGGCATAGGAAAAAAGGGACTAGGCATGTTATCCTAACTTGGCCGAGCGGGGTTGAATCCACGGGAGGGGGGAGAAATTCATGAGTAGGGAGAGCCGCCATCTTATGATGTGTCATTTGATTATGCACACGAGCGTTTTTGCCGACAAACTGTGCATGAAAATATAAACATGTGGGCGCTGCCATGTTTGTCGCGGGACATGAAAAGGTGGCGAACCTCCCCCCTCATTGCATCGCCCCCGCAAGGCATGCCTAGTCCCTTGTTTCCTATGTCCATGCCTCCAAGCAATCAGTGATCTCAGATCTGAAACGAGATGCGGTCCAATACTATGACAGGGCTATGTCCGTGTGAATATAGTAGGAGACGCTGTAAATGACTGAGTTGCGCGCGCAACCCATTTCTCCTCTTCTGAATTTGAAAACTCGAAGATGCAAGATTGCCGGTCGGAGCACTTCGTCGATTCTATTTATATTTCTATCTGCTAACAGCTAACTGCTTTGAATTAAATTCAGGAGATTGGGATTTTAATATTTCCAGAT
>NC_046662.1:102930720-102933333 GCF_010883055.1 Belonocnema kinseyi
CATTTGAAGAAGAAAAAACCGCTTTATCATCACGACAATGGGCCTGTTCATTCATGCTTAGTTGCACAAGCAAAATTGCATGAAATCGGCTTCGAATTGGTTCCTCAGCCATCGTATTTACCAGACGTGGCCCCCAGCGACTATTACTTGTTCCCGAACCTGAAGAGATGGCTCACCGTTAAGCGTTTTTACTGAAATGAGGAGCTCATAGCTGAAACTGAGGCGTATTTTGGAGAACTTCCGATGGAGTACTTTTCGGACGGTATCAAAAAGTTATAAAATCGTTGGACTCGCTGTATCGATCTAAAAGGAGAGTGTGTTGAAAAATAAAACCGGCTTTGGCCAAAAAAACGTCTCCGTGTTTCATTTTTCAGGGACTTATCAGACTGCCTAGTATATTTTTTCTTGCAATACTTTTCTCCATATATTTTACTGTGATTAATCAGTCGAACATATGACCAGTATTATTATCACTTATTGTAATATAACTTTTACATTCTCATCAGAGAAGGTATTAGATTTGTGTAAAATTTCACCTCCCAGTTTTTGTCAAATGTCCACATTTTGAGACCCCCTGAATCCGAAAAACAGGTTTTTACGAATGTTTCTATCTGTTTGTATGTCTGTATATCTGTCTGTCTGTGAACACGATAACTTTTGAAAAAAGTAATCTATTAGTTTGCCCTTTGGTACAATCGTTTAGT
This sequence comes from Belonocnema kinseyi, assembly GCF_010883055.1. Taxonomy (NCBI): domain Eukaryota; kingdom Metazoa; phylum Arthropoda; class Insecta; order Hymenoptera; family Cynipidae; genus Belonocnema; species Belonocnema kinseyi. Next base: position 102,931,425 of record NC_046662.1, read on the forward strand.
GTCCTAAACTAAAGGTCAAGTTCGTTAGCCAGCCATTTTGGATAAAAATTCAAAAAGTGGGCACTTTTTAAATATTTTTGAGACCACTTTTTTAAAAATTCAAAAATTCTTTGTAGGGTTATTCACAGTGTTAAAAAAATTTAACAATTTATACTAATTACTTTTTTCGAAAAATCAAAAATTACTAGACTTATAGCATTTTCAAAATTCAAAAAAAACAAACTAAAATGAACAATTTAGGCCAAACAACGCATGATAAGAAAAAAAAGTCTGCAGAAGGAAAGGCTTTTTGAAAGCCCTACAAGATTATGATAACAACTTTTTCTATTTGGTCAAAAAGTTGAAAATTCCAAATTTGATCATACAAAAAAATTTCGAAACCACATTTATTCAAGATTTAAAAATTCTGTGTGCGTTTGTTCGTAGTACTCAGAAACTGAAACAATTTATCCCCATGACTTTTTTCTATCAAAAGAAAATTATCAGAGTTAGAGCATTTTCAAAATCCAAAAAAACAAACTGAAATGAACATTTTAAGCTAAATAACGCATGATATGAAAAAAAGCCAGGAGAAGAAAAACTTCGCCTTTTGAAAGCCCTAGAGGACTACGATAACAACTTTTTTAATTTTGTCGAATAGTTGAACATTCCAAATTTGATCGTACCAAAAATAATGAAAAATTCCAAAATTCCATGTTTTGGTCAAAATATGCAAGATACGAAAAACGTGAAAAAGCTCAAATTGCGCGCCCTGGAAAGAACTACAAATTGATAATGAATCACTTTTCGATATAAGCTACGCAAAAAATGAGATAAAAAAGTGCAAATGTAGATGTTTAAAGGGTAAGATTGTAGCACCTAATACGCAGATATTGATGCCAAACATTAACATCTTTTTAAAGATGTTAGGCGTACAAATATTTTTATGTTAAACTGAAACACATTCAGATGTTAAAATCGTTCGAGCGCATGCGCATCGTGCATTGCAATTTCACGCCTATATTTCAAAGCTATATATATTCAATATTAAAATTATGGAATATTACAATTTTGGAACATTTCCAAAGAATAAAAATTATATGTCCTTAGATGAAATTGGATAACGACTTTTTTAAGTTTAAAGAAGAGAACAACGATCTTATGTTTTAGGTTTATTGACTTAACACATTTGACAAAAGGTTTATAATTTTGAAATAAAATTTGAGTTTAAGTAACTTAAAATAGATAGAATATTTGATTCAGATTACATATCATTCTTTCTCCGATTATTCATCCACCTTTTTATTTAGAACTAGAAATATTGAATATAAACTCAACTTGACTGAATGCATCATATGGTCGACATTTTATACCCCTTATCTGTTTTTCGTTCGTGTACGAACATTAAAGTTTAATTAATTAATTTAATTCATTAAAAAAAGTTCTCAATTAATTCCTTAAATGACCATAAATAAGTAAACTCCTCAAATATTTACAGACATAATTTGACATAACCATACATGTAATATCTCGGATATTTCAGTAGAACATTTTGAATGTTAGGGGGTAACATTTCACATTTTAAGATCTACAGATGCTAACTTCGAACATCTAGATTGTTGTCCTATAGTTAAACATATAATATGTTAACCCAGAACATCTAGATTTTACTTTTGAACATCCATTTTTCTCCGTGTAGTTAGTTTTTGCTTTAGTCGTAAAAAATAACATTCTAAATAAAAATATTAAATGTGTTTGAAAAAACGACACAAGGTATGAACTTAAATTACCAGACAACAGCTGTTCGCCTAAAAAGATCCATAAATTCATTATTAATCATTTTTCGATTGGACGAGTAGATCTTCTTTTAATCGTAAAACATAAGATAAAAAATGCAAAAATGCACTTTTTGGAAAAAGCACAGAAAAGA
>NC_046662.1:102933433-102936313 GCF_010883055.1 Belonocnema kinseyi
TCCTACTATATTCACACGGACGTAGCCCTGTCATAGTATTGGACCGCATCTCGTTTCAGATCTGGGATCACTGCAAGCAATTTGCAATGTTGTCAATGGGCTCGTTATGAGGTTTATATTGATCAAAGTGGGGCAAAACAACAAAAATAGCTCACGAATATCATGCACAAATAATGCAAAAACTAATGTTTGCATTTGAAATGCAAATAAACATATTTGGTCTGACATACGTATCAGTCTGGTATCAGCTGTGCCAAAGCAGTACTAGCGCAGCGAGTAGACAACTTCCATGGACATAGGAAACAAGGGACTAGGCATGCCATTGCGGGGGTGATGCAATGAGGGGGGAGGACCGCCACCTTTTGATGTCCGCGACAAACATGGCAGCGCCCACATATATATATTTTTATGCACAGTTTGTCGGCAAAAATGCTCGTGCGCATAATTAAATGTCACATCATAAGATGGCGGCTCTCCCCACTCATGGAATTCTCCCCCTCCCGTGGATTCAACCCCGCTCGCCAAAGGTAGGATGGCATGCCTAGACCCTTGTTTCCAATGAGAAAAATATTTAAAACATATACATGATCAGATGAAGTAATAAAAAATATATCGCTTTTACCCAATATACATATAATAATAATATCGATATGTAAGACTACAACTTCAAGTGCAAAATGAAGAATCTTTGTACCTTTCAAATCTTAACAATTTCGAGTTTTGAAGGAAATATTTTTAAAAAGTAATGTTAATTTTAATTAAAATGTTTGGAGGGAATAATTTGGTAAAAAGTCAATGACAAGTCTGGTAAATGAGAAAATGGATTTAATATTATTTAATATACTGTATATATTTATTTAAATTGAACCGAACATCATATATACAAATAGTCTTATTATCGGTAAAAAAATTTATTTTTGCTAAAAATGCTTCACGTTATTATACGAATGACATTTGATAACAAAAATAATTTAAGAATTTATAATAACTACTGTGATAAACAATTATTTTGGCAAAATATTAGAATTCGAGATTTTTTAAACGATAATTTCCTTCAATGGACAGAACGACTTCAGGTATTCCTTAAAATAATAAATATTTAATAATATCAGATAAAATATAACAATTTAAATTATTCTAAACAAATTAGATAAACAGTTTGGAAATTTTGGCCCTTTGGCATGGAAATTTTTTGCCTGCACTGGAAATGTTTTAAGGTATTGGACGAATGACTGCTAGTTACCAACATATTAGAAAAGTTAAAAATAACCACTGTTATTAACAATTCTTGTGACAAAATATTTAGACTGAAGCTTTTATCAAATTTAAATTTTCACTGATGGCCAAGTCGGTGGGTTATTGTCAAAAGATTTTGTATTGAGTGAATTTTAGCATGCAGTTTTATGATTCATTTTCAATCTATTAAGATTAAAAACCCGACTTTTTCCAAGTGAAACTGCCAACATTTAGAAATTGTTTATGTAAATTCTTTTTAAATATGTAATTTGTTATATTCTACTAAATGTTATCAAAGATACATTTATTTAGGAATATCCGGAGCCATTGTAGCAACTAAAGAAAATAAAAATTTTGATAAAACCTTACCTTCGAAAATTTTGTCACAAGAATTATTTATAAGAATGGTTATTGTTAACTTCTCAAATATTTTTGTGACTATCAGTTATTCGTCCAACAATTTGTTCATAAAATTGGTTTATAACAAATAAATGGATTATTAGGCGCATTATTTTATTTTATGAGTTTCTAAACATTTATTCAAGACAATATAAAGTATTCCTGATCAGTTATTAAAGCGTAAAAAATTGTTATATAAAAAAATTTAGTTTTTCCATGCTTCGAGTGGAAAAATTATTAATAAAAAAAATAAAGGAGACAAAAGTTCGTAAAGTCAAGATCTATAGAATTTAATAATCTTTAATTTAAAACAAAATATTCAAAAGCGCACAAAATTGAAGGCTCTGAACATTTTTGACTGACAAAAGTGCATTACCTCCAATTGTGCGTCATGAGTTGAGTACGTTTGTTTATAGAGTTTAATAGTTTATACTCTCTTTATTTTAGAAATGAGGTTTGCAATAATATAATTAACAATTTAACTCAAAATCTCCTTTAAATTTAAATTTTTAAATAAAATTATTAGGTGTAGTATGCAGTGAGAAAAAAGCTTTCAAGATTAAGCAATAAATAAATTATTGAACTGCATAAATGTATATATGACGTTCAGTTTAATTTAATTTAATATATACATTATATTGAATAATATTATATCCATTTTCTCATTTATCAGTCTTATCAATGACTTTTTACCAAATTATTCCCTGAAAAGAATTTAATTCAAATTAATATTACTGTTTAAAAATATTTCCTTCTAAACTTGTAACTGTTAAGATTTTAAAGATACAAAGATTCTTTACTTTGAAACTTAAGTTGTAGTCTTACATATTTTAATTATTATTATATTTATATTAGATATAAGTGATATATTTTTTATTAATTTTTCTGATCATGTATATGTTTTAAATAATTTTTTCATTAGCTACGTTAATAACTTTAACAATAATTTTTTTTTTAACCAGAACAAAGAATAAAATCAGTAATATCAGCAAAATAAATCGTAGAAATATGAAGTTCGAACTGCTTTCAAAATGTATCTTAAAATTAAATTTTATTCGTATTAAACTACATATTTTTATGACTTTTTCTTTTTTTAAATAATTAGTAATAGTTACTCTTATTTTTTCATACATATATATTTTTCTTATTTGCAAACAGCATCAATTTTTCAATTATTTTTGCTATTTCTTAATGCAATTCAATGAAAAAGACAGACCTACTGTTGGTGACGCCATCTGTTGGATT
>NC_046662.1:102936413-102938018 GCF_010883055.1 Belonocnema kinseyi
TTATTTGCAAACAGCATCAATTTTTCAATTATTTTTGCTATTTCTTAATGCAATTCAATGAAAAAGACAGACCTACTGTTGGTGACGCCATCTGTTGGATTAGCTTGACCGACAATTCCCCTCCGGATCGTAAGAAAACAGAGAAGTGGGGCGATGCATAGGGCTGTGTAAAACCTAAATGTGTTCGTCGATAATCATTATTTGCATAAATCAACTTTTTTCTTCCTCCAACTCTTTGCAAGGCCACAAACGATCCTTTAATATTTATTAACATTTCCCGAAAAAAATTCCGCGTTATTTAAATTCTAATTTTTTAATGTGAGTGAAAAAATATTTCTCTTAGGGCTGACTTGATGAGCTGTTATACTCATCACATGGCCTTAAATCATTTTTTGCGCTCATTGCAGAGATCCGAGTGACAGTAAACCTGTTTGGGAATTTATACAACGTATTTACGGTATCGGTTTTCCGAAACGGCAAAACATTAGTCCCGATACGTTACTAGTTTGGAAAAGCATACATAAATATCATTATTATTATTACACTATTAATCCATTCCCTTCGAGCAGGCGTGAATCACTCGGTGGGGAAAGCAGTGATGTGAGGAAGGGATATACAATTTTTAGATTGATTCAGAATTCTCGTGTTATTTATTTAAATAACACGTTCGTTCCGCAAAACTGCTCCGACCCAGGTTGCTCATCAATCTCTCTAGCAATCACCACAAGTAAAGATCCCCACAAAGTCGTTATGTAAAGATCCCCACTGGAACCATCAGTGTCTAAAGTCTTTTGTTTCGGGCGTCATTCACTCTACTGACACTCTTTTTATTAACTAATAGGCAGTCTGATAAGTCCCTGAAAAATTAAACATGGAGAAGTTTTTTTAGCCAAAGTCGGTTTTATTTTTCAACATACTCTCCTTTTACGTCGATACAGCGAGTCCAACGATTTTCTAACTTTTTGATACCGTCCGAAAAGTACTCGATCGGAAGGTCTCCAAAATACGCTTCAGTTTCAGCTATGAGCTCCTCATTTGAGTAAAAACGCTTACCGGTCAGCCATCTCTTCAGGTTAGGGTACAAGTAATAGCCACTGGGGGCCAGGTCTGGTTAATACAACGATTTCGATTTTCAATCGGTCCAATAATGATGAATAATATGCTCCGGTTATGGTTTTACATATTTCAAGATAGTCCACGAATATTATACCATGTGCATCCCAAAATACGGAGGCCATAACCTTTCCGACCCATTGTTGCGTTTTTGGACGCTTCGGAGCACTTTCGCCCGGTGGAACCCACTGTTTTGCCTGTTGCGTTGACTCAGGAGTGTAGTAGTGGATACAGGTTTCATCCATGGTTATGAATCGGCGCAAAAACTCGGTCGGCTTACGCGAAAATAATGCCAAATCCTGCTGGGAAGTTGTCACACGAATTCGTTTTTGGTCCACTGTGAGCAAACGCGGCACCCATAGCGCGCAGAGCTTCTTCATACCCAAAACTGAATGCACGATATTGCCCACACGTTCCAATGATATGCTTCTCAGTGCTGTAACTTGTAAATGCGTAAACATAAATGGCTGAAGTTTTGACAGGCGTCATTTG
>NC_046662.1:102938118-102940562 GCF_010883055.1 Belonocnema kinseyi
GTACTTGTCAGACTGCCTAGTATTTGCCGCCATGCTTTTCTGTCCTGGCATACTTCTCTAGCTTCTTTTACGTCCATGCATTTTTACATGCAGGCTCTCGTGTTTCGGTGGCTTCTTATGTCTCTTCTAACTAGGGTCTCATTCACACATTCTAACTATTCTTTCCGCGGTCTACTTGTGGGCACGCTGCCACTTACTTTACCTTGATACACTTGTTTCGTTAGTCGTTCATTTGGCATTCTCTCAACATGCCCGAACCATCCTACCCGATTTCTTTCCCACATTCTTTGAGAATTATCTCGCTACTCACTTTGTCCATTACGGTTTTCCCGCATATTGTGCGCAAGAATCTCATGTCAATTGCAATAATTTTACTGTTATCTTTTTCTTGATAGGTCGATATCTCTCTACCGTATAGTACAATCGTTACGAATATAGAATTATGTAATGCCACTTTAGTTTTATTTGCCATATTTCAACTTCTGACAAGGGGCCCTGATCAACCAATAACGTATACCCGTATATATTGTTTTTATAGCTTGTAGGAGCCATCCATTGACTCCATACTCTTTCACGACTTCCCAAAGTTTACTTAATGTGCAATGTGCTATAAAGCACATTGCAAAAATGAACATAAAAGATTACATACAGGTGCTTCAAATATTACGAAAGAAAATAACGCTATTGAAGAGAACGAAAAATCTGAAACTTACATCAATGATACTTTGTAGAACTCACAAAAAGGTACAAATGACGAATCAAAAGAGCCAAAATTAGTCATTTTTGAAAACGAAAACATTCACATGACTGATCACTTCAGAAATTTCCAGCGAAGGTTTAATAAAAACGATTTCGAAAGTAACTGTTCGGATCGACTGATTATATCTTTGTTTCAAAGCGCACTGGTATTAATAGATTATATTAAATTGTATTATAAATTTAAAAAGTTTATTTTGACAAATAAGAAAAAAGATATGGTGGAAACAATCGATCAACAGTTTACGTCCTTACATGAGATATTCTTGAACCTAAATACAGAAGTTAAGCGCTTAAACTACCTTAAAGAACGTCAATTGTTTAAGTCTTGCAGTGAGAAACGAACTTGCGCAAAGTGATGCTTTTTTGCAATTGCAAGCATTTTCTTTCCCTTGTATTAGTTATTTGAAAATTCGAACAGCTTGCGCTGCCAATACTGAATACGAGAGCGTGAAATACATTAAAGTCAAATACATTCATGTAAATGGCGCTGAGCTAGTAAATAATGTTACTATATTACTCGAAATTGACAAAAATATTCCATTCTTTGCGAAAATTTGCAATATTTATAAGAATGCTTCGAAGTTTTAAGACCGAAGCATGACAAAATTTGTATTACACGTTCAATTGATTCGCACTGTAGCGTTTGATGACCACTTTCAAGCAAACCTTGAAGCGCATGACCACTTTCAAGCGTTTATTTCGATTCTGGGAAAAGCAACCTATATAAGAATGTTTAAAATTAGAGTCGGTATTACATTTTGAAGACTTGAATTATGTGCAATTAGTCTAAGCATTAATTAAATTTAATCAAAAATGTCGACACTTAAGTATAGAAAATTCAATTATGTGAACTAGAACAATTCTCTTCAGTATCCGTGATTGTGAATTTACAAAATGTGCATAAGAAAATATTTTTGCAATTAAAGAGAATTTTATATTCTTCGATTTTGATTATTAATTCCTGAATATTGATTTTCAAAAAATTTATTACATTCTTTCGTTTTTTCATTATAACTACTGTCTTTTAGTAGCAACGAAAATAGAAAGTACCGTTATTGCAACTAAATTCATCGCTGAATTCTATGCGCGGCTTCACGTCGGTCGTTGGTTCCTACCAAGTCCTTATGGCATTCCAAGTATATTAGAGCAGTAACCTGTATCATTTTAATCAAGTTTCTGTCACTATTCCTAACAGAACACAGTAATACAAGATGATGAATTTTAAATGTAGATGAATTTCATTTTTGCATTAAATTAAGTAAGTCACTTAATTTCAACCAGAAATGGAACTTAAGTGCAGTGTCTCATATCTGATATACGAGTAATATGATGATTAACTGACAGGTATGTTGAGTTTAAGATGATTTTCATTCGTGCGCTCTGAAATTCAATTCGTGCTGGCAGAAACGCGTGCGCGAAATGCGATGCGCAAAGCATTTAACGGATTTCGGCGTTTTTCGAAGAGGCACCAAGAGAGTAGCTGAGAGTAGCCAATATGGCGTCGATAGTGCTGGATAGTGCTACCAGAGATGAGTTGGGAGATTGCTCATGTAATGGAATAAGAGACTACGTCAAAATTCGACGGCTAAAAGCGCCCTCTTGGTTTGTGGGTCAACTCCTCGGAGTTACTTCGCAGTTTTCGGCATTTTTCAGACGTTCCGCGTCGGTAATTGCTGAAGTTAGAA
>NC_046662.1:102940662-102942368 GCF_010883055.1 Belonocnema kinseyi
TTGAATGGTTACAGTTTTAAATCTCTGAATTTTCACATTCAATACTGAATTAAAACATTTACAAACATTGAAACATTCAATTTAGTTTTCGTTTGCAAATTCACGAATTTTAACTGCTTCATATTGAAAATTATTTATTTTCAAAAATTTCAACTTAACATTTTCCAATTTTGAAATTTTTGATCCAGTTTCTGATTTGACTTTGAGGTCGCCTTGAAAACTTGAATAATTCTTGATTAACTTTCGTGCTAAATTATCTCTTCCAAACATGAATAGGAAATTGTTTATGTTTCTACCAGCAATTTGAAAATATTATATTCGAAATGTACGTTTATTTGCGATTCCAACGATATGTTACTTGCAATGAAAAGATTAAAATTAGAATAAGTTGTTGCAGATATGCTTATTGTTATTTTTCAACAATTCCCGTAGTCGTTTTCAAAGAAATAATCATTAAAATACAATTTTAATATTTATTATGACTTTTAAAACAATTTTCAATTGTTTAAACAAATGTAACCTATTTAAACAATCATTTATTCTCCAGAAATTAAAAAATGATCTTATTTTCTTATTGAAATGAAATATTTTGTCAGTGTTTGGAGTAGTAAATTTGTCTTAAAACATTACGTAATTATTTAAAGAATTAATTATTGTTTATTTTCAAAAATTTTTCAATTAAGCCAGAGATGTCCCATTTTTTTCTAATTGGTATCATATGATACTTTCTGTTGAATAATTATATAATTTTGACACATTTATTTTATTGTTCAATAAATTTTTTTCTTTAAACAATATTTATTTGCTAAAGCAGTTTTTTTCGGTAACTAAAAGAATTACAATAAAATAGAACACATAGCATTATGTTTCTGACTTTATAGCGTATAGAAAGAAAAAATTTATCACTTTTTAATTGTTGAAACAAATATAATTTTTTTAAATAATTACTTTTCCAAAAATACTTTTGACATCGTAATTAATTATATGTGTTCTATTCAATAGTTATCGAAAAATAACTGCTTGAGCAATTGAAAATTGTGTGAACAAATAGAACTTTGTTAAACATTAGAAGAAATCTATGAAAATTATGTAATTATTATTATTATTATTATTATTATTATTATTATTATTATATATGTATATATACGTATATATGTATGCATGTATCTATGTATGTATGTATATATGATATTAAATATACGTATTTAATTTTTCAATCAAAATCAAAAGAAAATTTTCTGTACATAAAAATTAAGTGAAAAATGCACTTTACCCTTTTTTAATAAAACCAATGTCAGAAGCCAAAAAACATTGCTTCGAAAATGATTTTTCCAAAAAGTTTGTTTCCAGCGATGCATACTTGCTGAGAACATTTTTCTCTTAATTTTTTTTAACAGATACTTATATTTTAAAATTGTGTATTGAATTTGAAAAGTATCCTTGAATTATTATTATATAAACTCCTAATCTGTTAAGAAAACATAATAATAATAATAATAATAATAATAATAATAATTTGAAATTTAAATAGTATATATTAAAATAATTAGGTATAATTATTCATATTATTATTATCAATGTATTATTGTTCTAAGAACTGAAAATAATAAATTTAAAAATTTTATTTATTATAATAACATTTTATAGTTGAAAAAATCATTTAAACCAATGCTTAGTTAAATAATTAATTTTAAACTGTAACGTGA
>NC_046662.1:102942468-102943562 GCF_010883055.1 Belonocnema kinseyi
AAGTTCTATTTGTTCACACAATTTTCAATTGCTCAAGCAGTTATTTTTCGATAACTATTGAATAGAACACATATAATTAATTACGATGTCAAAAGTATTTTTCGAAAAGTAATTATTTAAAAAAATTATATTTGTTTAAACAATTAAAAAGTGATAAATTTTTTCTTTCTATACGCTATAATGTCAGAAAAATAATTCTATGTGTTCTATTTTATTGTAATTCTTTTAGTTACCGAAAAAAACTGCTTTAGCAAATAAATATTGTTTAAAGAAAAAAATTTATTGAACAATAAAATAAATGTGTCAAAATTATATAATTATTCAACAGAAAGTAGCATATGATACCAATTAGAAAAAAATGGGACATCTCTGGCTCAATTGAAAAATTTTTGAAAATAAACAATAATTAATTCTTTAAATAATTACGTAATGTTTTTAGACAAATTTACTACTCCAAACAATGACAAAATATTTCATTTCAATAAGAAAATAAGATCATTTTTTAATTTCTGGGGAATAAATGATTGTTTAAATAGTTTACATTTGCTTAAACAATTGAAAATTGTTTTAAAAGTCATAATAAATATTAAAATTGTATTTTAATGATTATTTCTTTGAAAACGACTACGGGAATAGTTGAAAAATAACAATAAGCATATCTGCAACAACTTATTCTAATTTTAATCTTTTCATTGCAAGTAACATATCGTTGGAATCGCAAATAAACGTACATTTCGAATATAATATTTTCAAATTGCTGGTAGAAACATAAACAATTTCCTATTCATGTTTGGAAGAGATAATTTAGCACGAAAGTTAATCAAGAATTATTCAAGTTTTCAAGGCGACCTCAAAGTCAAATCAGAAACTGGTTCAAAAATTTCAAAATTGGAAAATGTTAAGTTGAAATTTTTGAAAATAAATAATTTTCAATATGAAGCAGTTAAAATTCGTGAATTTTGCAAACGAAAACTAAATTGAATGTTTCAATATTTGTAAATGTTTTAATTCAGTATTGAATGTGAAAATTCAGAGATTTAAAACTGTAACCATTCAAAAACTTCGAATTTTTATTTATTTTTATTTTAGACAAT
>NC_046662.1:102943662-102944699 GCF_010883055.1 Belonocnema kinseyi
TTTTTAATTTCAACCAGTTCATTCAAAATAAGGGCCGCATTTTGGAGCGTGCAAGCCGTGCGGTTGCACAGAGCGCCATGGTTGAGGGGGAAGGAGCATGCGTTTTTACTTCCTGCCTTCTTCGACCTTTGTTTTCAGGTTTCTGGAAAGGGGACCACTTGGTACCTGTTTGTCCAAGTCTAGTCTCAATATTAGTAATAGCTTTTTCACTTATCCATTCAAAGATCTGAACTAAGATTGTCTTTCGATGACCATTTCTTACGATACTTTGTAAATTTATAATAATTATTAATCATTTAAACAATTTTCATAAACATATTGAGAGGTGAGGTATTTTTCAATTAACAAACACAATTTGCTTACGAAGTTAACTATGATTGTCTTTGCGATGACTCTTTCCTAAGGTATTTGTTAAATCTACAAGAATGGTTAATTATTTAAAGAACATTCATAACAACTTCAGAATTTGGCTATTTTTAAAACGAATATGGTCAGTTTTTTTACAAATTTAATTAAGAACGTCTTTCCGATTAATTATAATAATCGCATTTTCAAGATTTATTATTTAAGCTACTTTCATGAGCAAATTAATAGTTTGTGCATTTTTTGAAAAATAGGCCTAATTTGCTTACGGAATCAACAAAGAATATATTTCTAATCACATTTTCCCACGACACCTTGCAAATTTACAATAAATATTTATTATACAAATAAATTTCATAAACAAATTCAGAACTTAACTTTTTTTTAGATTTTGAACCATTTGAACATTTTAAACAAATTAATTTTTATAAGCAAATGTATTCACTATATATTTAATAAGAATTAAAAAAGAAATTAAAACTCTATAATGGTAAAAAACTTTCATTTTCATTAGTTTCAGTAAGTATCTATTTTTATTAATTTCTTAAAGTAATTTCATAATCTCTTCAGTCAAATATTTTGCTTTATCAAGATTTTCTGTAGTATATTTTTTCTTGCAATACTTTTCTCCATATATTTTACTGTGATTAATCAGTCGAACATATGACCAGTAT
>NC_046662.1:102944799-102946421 GCF_010883055.1 Belonocnema kinseyi
AGTTTTAAAATTTCCTTACTTTGACATGCCTGTGGACAAAAGACCCTTGCTGGAGTAAGTTCACTCACACTAAGGCAGCGATTCCCAAACTAGTGCCGCCGGCCGATGAGGCTGCCGCCGGCAGTGGGATGCCACTCCGGGCCGGGCAGCTAGGAAGACTCCGAGGCAGGCTCCCCGCTGCGAGCAGAATGCTACTTTCCTCGACTTTCGTGTACCTACCACGAATGACCCTTTCATTGTTATGAACTTGCAATAACTGAAATTATAAAGACTTAGCACAATTAAATTTTAATTGGCTGAATGAATCTCGTGATATAATTTAAAGAAAATGAAAACAAAGTTTTTGAAAATCGGTTAATATCCGAACTAATAAATGAAATATTTACAAATCTTGTAAATGTAACAAAAGTGCGATAACTCTTGAAGTTATTATCCGATCTTCTTCTACCTTTCTTAACGTTTATTTGATAATCTAACAAATCTAACGAAACTTATTAAAATTCTATTGATTAATATTTAACCAACTTTTCATTTTTCTCAACCGGCTCTAATTCTCTAACAACGAGAAGGTCAGCGAAGCAAGCAACCGAGCACGAACGACTAGGGTCCAGTATCTCACTTGGGTTCCAGTATTGTGAAAAAATTTGAGGGTGGGGCCCCTGCCGCTCCCCAGAAAGTGCATAAAAAGTTTGGGAATCGCTGCACTAAGGTACATAAATAGATCGGAAAATAGTAGGGAAAATTAAGTTGAGTGGAACCTTAACATACCTGAAAATTGAGCAAAAGTTTGCCGATCACTGTCCTAGAGACTTTCCGCCTATATTTCCACTTTTTACAACCTCAGGCCTGATTGTTTCAAAGGATAGTTTCCCGAACGATGAATGGGCTCGCTGCATTACATATTAGAGTCCCAAATATTTACTTGCAAAATACCGATGTGTTTTACGCCATTGGCATATTACAAATTTAGGATGGTTAATATTTCTTAATGAAGCTTTACATTCTTGATGTAATAATTACCATATGATTTTATTAAAAATGATTAAGGATTTAGCGCGTCAAAGTATGTCCATTGAAAAATGTGCACTAACTTATTTAAGTGCAATTGATTTTGACTTAAATTGACATTATTAAAACTTCAAATGACATTATTAAAAAACGGTTAAATGCCATAGAAATCGGAACAATTTCACAGGTTTCGCAAAGACTTCGCATAGATTTAAAATATTTGATAAAGTCTTTTATTATTCGACAATTAAGATTTCAAAGATTTCTGGTCGATTTAAGAGACTGCATAGACTACAATTATTTGAAAAAGATTTCATGAAGGTTTCTTTAATTTAAGAAATATCACCGAATATTTCAAAAGTATTTCAAATAATTTGCAAAGACTTTTAAACAATTCACAAAAATTTCAATGATTTCCCAAAGTTTTCAAAGATTTTGCCGAGATTTAAGATAGATTTGAAAGATTTCAGATACCTTTCAAATATTTCACAATGATTTTTGGAGAATTTACTAGTATTTAATAAAGAATTAAATGATTTCCCAAAGAGTTCAAATATTTCAGAAAGATTTCAGATAGATTTAAAAGATTGAAGCAAAGATTTCAATAATTGCCT
>NC_046662.1:102946521-102950543 GCF_010883055.1 Belonocnema kinseyi
ACGTCCTAATGATTTTACAAAGATTTCAAACATTTTGGAAAGATTTGGGATATGTTTAGAAGATTTCACAGATATTTCCATTATTTTACAAAGACTTCTATTCTTTCACAAAGTTTTCAAAATTCTCAAAAATTTCAAACACTTTGAATAGATTTAAAAAAGTTATTTCGCGAAAATTTCACGAAGAATTTACAAAGGTTGCAATAATATCTAAAGATTTTATGAAGAATTGAAAGGTTTCTATATCCTACGATCGGATGAGTTTAAGCAAAGACATTATTATCTTTGGTTTAAGCATTTTATTTACGAGTAGGCAAATCAAGACTTTGGCCCTCCCTGGTCGATTTCTATGGGAGGCATTGGCCCCTGTGTCCCCTTGGCAAGGATCCACCGCCTCTGATGGACATTGGAATAGAAGGGGACTAGCCACATGCTACCTAACTTGGGCGCGGGGATTGGTCATAAGTTACAAGGGGGAGTGGACCATGTTGGTTTGCAAAAGCAACAGAGGTTTAGCTGTCCAAAATCTAGGTAGAATAGCCCGCTCGTTATTTGGATCCGGCAACGACATGCCTATTCTGCCGTGATTTGGAAAAACACCGTTAACTGAAAATCAGATAAAGTCACCTGAAGCAATTAACGGTAGGCGGCTCAAGGGCCTTATCCAAAATGCAGTTAACGGTGTTCTTCCAAATCAAGGCAGTATTTCTCTCCTATTCGTATGGGCATATCAAATACTAAGATTTAAAATTTTTTTTACGATATTGACTAAGTTCTAATTGAATTTGCTTGAAATTTAAGAAAAATACATATATTAAAATATTTTTGTATCAGAATCTCTGAAAAAAATGACCAACTTCAATTTTTAAAAGTAGACTAATTCAGAGCGATCAAAATTGAATACTGTAATTGAAAAATAATTTTTAATTCGAAGCGATTACAATTTTAAAATTAAAAATTGGTCAAAGTTAAAGCTTTATTATCTAATGAAAATTATGTAAAATATTAATAATATTGATATTAAATAGCTTCTAATATATAGAATCTATTGAATTGAAGATCATACTCTAATTATTATTCTATAAACTCCTTATCTTTAAAAACACGATAATGAACTTAAATTTAAATAACATGGATCAAAATAATTGGGTATAATTATTCATAGTATTAATTATATTATTCTAAGAACTGGCGATAATAAATAAAAAATTATCTTTATTATTATAACATTTTCCAGTTGAGAAAATCATTAAAGCCAAAGCTTAGTTAAATAATTAATTCTAAAGAGGTAGATTTGATACATTTTTCTTAATTTATTATTTTATTATGTATTATTGTTACCAACTACGATCTTCTCTACCGACTTTATCAAATTGTACCCTGTTTTACCAAGTGAGTAGCAGGTAAGCCACCTTTCATTTTAGTTCCCGAAAAATACCAATAAGGCAAACAGGGCGCGCTTTTGGACCTTTAATTTTAGTTCCCGGAAGGCTAAGGCAAACAGGGCTCAGATTTTACCAAAGAAGTGTGGGAATTTTCCTTCTAGCCAATAGAATTGCTGACCTCACATAATTTAATGTTAAATTAACCTATCATAATGAGGTGCGTTAAGCACCGCCCTTACATTTCGAGCTAAAATAATGAAATTCTAATTCTCAGAAATGCATCTTTACGATTCTCACACGCGCGGTAGTCGGAAATCGCACGTGTCAAACCTATTTGGATTGATAGATCCACATATACATATGCATATATAGATCTATCTGAGTGTATATAGCTATTTCAATGCTAACTTCTGACCTTTTACAACTAGCTATTAGAAGTTATTAATTCGAGGTAAAGAGAGGAGTTGTCATGTAATTTCCTATTGTCAATCATAATTAATAATTATTCTTTCTGATGATAACGATCTATTTAATTTTCTAAATAAACTGATTGTCTTGTTTCATTTGAATTATTTCAAATGTTTACCGCTCTTAAAACTATTAACTGGTAAGTATTCTGTAATAGGGTGTTAGCGCCCTGACATACTGATTCTAAAACAGCGCATGCTGTTACAATAGTAACGATCAACACTGAGCTCTTGGTACTCGTTTCGTCAACGTTTCCTATTTTGATATATGTACTCAGATCTATAACGGATTTTGATTATGAATAAAATAATCTGACATATGTGATAAAAAAAGATATAAAAAGGATTGAAGATTTACGTTCTGTACCTGTTAGCTTGAAATGGATATAAGTGCCGTGTTCAGTGTTTATAATCTATAAAACAAGTTCAGATGATATAAGGGATAAAGTTCCTCAGATGAATTATTTATTCCATGCTCACTTTTAGCAAAAATATTTATTTCCTAAAATTATTCAATTTTTAATTTTATCATATTTTCATATTCCTAAAAACTGAACTATGGCGCATAAATCTTATGAATTTCAACAATTAGCTGACTTAAATTAACCTATCAATTTAATTTCACACGCACGCGTTGACGGAAAGTCAACACTCCTGTCTTAAATTAACCTATAAAGTACATTTTACGTAGATAAAACAGTTGAATTTCAATCAAGCGCATTACGTAGTCATGTTATAATCGCCAGCTGCCTTTCAATTGGCGAATGATCCTTTGGATTACATCTGAAAGTCAACCGTCTTTTTTTACTGAAATTCATATTCTTGTGTTACTGTGAGAGCGTAAAAGCTTTTTAACTGTATGATAAACACTGCCATGATTGTCATCACAACCCTTCATCCATTTCTAAAGATGTTTTTTACTACGAAACTTTGGTCCGTGTGACACGCAAAATCACTGCTTTCGTCGATTTTTGCGTTTTTAAAAAAAATATGAGTCAATTGGGTTATTTGGACTGCGGATTCGGATATAGTGACCATAAAAATATATAGATAAAAGATTTCAAAAACCATAAAAATCATTTTCTTATACACAAAAGCGCCAAAAATTCTTTTTATACCAATAAATAAGCCATTTTTAACATTTTTTCATGCATTATTGAAAACCTAGCTCAAACGCATAGGTGGCGCTGCTACGCCACGGCGCTCGGCCACGGTCAACTCTCGTGACACTCTGTTTCTTCAGGTGTCCAAAGGAGTACCACTGGGCTGTTACACTCTATTCTCTCAGAATTTTAACGAATGTGAAATACCAGATTTAAAGCACAGCGCACAGGTGACAGATTACAAGTGTCGCCAACCGATTAGATTTTCATTCTTTCAAACAGCAGACGACATATACGCAATTCAAAGCGACTCCCTTTCTATCGGTTCTTTTTCCTAGATAGATCGTCATTTTTAAACCACAAATTCAGTTACTGCTTGCTTTATTCTAAATATCTAAATGTTGCTATAACCATTGGGAAGAATTAGGCGTTTTTTAAACTAAATAGGTTATTTGACAAAATTGGATTCAGTATTTATTTAAATAAATCATTGGATAATTGGGCACAACTGTTTTCAAAACTTTATTCCTCGAGAAATCGGCTCGAGACATGGTACTATCGATGTTATCGTTTGTGAATCAATTTTCGATTATGAATAGCGAGAGCAAACTTTATAGTCCGGGAGCCAGCGACAGCTTTTTTCAATCATGTCTTTTCGCCTTATACTTTGAAAAATGCTTCAGACAGGTGAAATGTAAATGTAGTTACCCAATGAGAAATTGACTATTGGCGCAATACTGCGCCAGCACTGGCACCGTCTTCGCAACACTGTCCGCCAGTACTGGCGCTGTGCTGACAGGAACTTGGGATTATAATTATGTTCGGCACTGGCTTTCACTACTGCACCAGGGCTGGCGAGCAGTATTGGCAGCCAGTACTGGTGCAGTACTAGATATGAAGATTAGACAGAGTTAAGCCGACGCTCGTTTCAATTTATAACAAGAAGAGGCCTGCATAAAAAGTCTGAACTATACCAGGTGTATACATATGAAACCGGTATTGCCATTTAGCGGCCAGTAGGCACACTTGTAGGCACTGTCGGAACTTACCATTTGTGCTAATTGGCG
>NC_046662.1:102950643-102973123 GCF_010883055.1 Belonocnema kinseyi
AGTTCAAAAGTGGCAATTTTGATGTGAGAGACGCTGACCGCGGCAAACCACCGAAATCGTTTCAGGACGTCGAATTGCAGGCTTTGCTGGATGAAGACGATGTTGAAACTAAAAAATTTGGTCAGCTCAAATTAACGTTTGGTTATATTTAAAAAAACACAACGAATTAATTTCTGCAATTCAAAGTAATTATTTATTTGAACATGTTTAGTTGAATCAATCAAATAAATGTAGTGAGTGGAATATATCATTGATTAGAAAATGAATTATTTAAAGGAACGAGATAATTTTGTTGATTTCACCAAACACTTCCATTAACTGCACTAAGCATACCGAAACCCAGTTTCTGCGACTCACAGAGACAAAGGTATTGCAAAACTGGGGTCTGTAACAATATGCAAAACATTTCGAATGTTCATAATTATAACTTTTAGTTTGCAGGGCGCAGTTTAGTTCACTGGTGCAGGCAATCTAACTTCGAAATTCATCATGACCATCATTGATGAAAGAATCCCATACAAGTTTATAGAAAAATCCCTTCTTTCTTTTGTGAAAGTTCGGTTTTTTTATTTTGCAAATGATGCTTATCAAAAGTTTTAATTAATGAGAAAGGCTCTTTCTATACATTTTGTACGACCGTTGATACGACGATTGTTGATACAACCAAAATATTTGGTTGGAACAACCAACATTTTTGATTTGATCAAACAAAATATTTATTATAATAAACCAAACTTCATTAACAACAAAATTTGGTTGAATCAACCAAACATTTATTTAACCATACGAGGTGTGTTCAAAAAGTAAGGTGACTTTTCAATTTTTGCGAACTACGTACATTCAAGTTTTAAATTTTTTGTTTTGTTGTGTTGGTACACTCGTCACGAGCATATGTTCACAGTTTTGACTATATAGCTCATGTTCTTTTTCTGGCAGAGGCGTAAAGGGTTAGAAGGGTTTGGTGTGCTCGGCGATTTTCTTCTTTTGAAAAAAATGGAGCAAAGAGTTTGCATTAAATTTTGTGTGAAAAATGGAATCCAGTGCTCTAAAACTCTTGAAATGTTGACAGTTGCATACGGTGAGTCTACTCTGAGTAAGAAAAATGTGTATAAGTGGTACAAGCTGTTGCAAGAAGGCCGAGAGGATGTCGAAGACGAACCTCGCCCTGGACGTCCCAGCACGTCAACAACAGATGAAAACGTTCAAGCAGTGGAAGAAATGGTGTTGAAAAATCACCGAATTACCATAAGAGAAGTTGCTGAAGATGTTGGCCTATCGGTTGGCTCATGCCATGCTATCTTTTCGGACGTTTTGGGCATGAGATTTGTGTCAGCGAAATTTGTTCCAAAAATGCTTAATTTTGATCAAAAGATCCATCGCATGACCATCGTTTAGGAAAAGTGGGTATATGGTAATGACGTCGAAACTAAAGCCCAGTCGTCTCAGTGGAAGCATCCTGAGTCTCCAAGACGGAAAATTCACGTCAAGTTCGGTCAAATGTGAAGGTTTTGCTCACTGTCTTCTTTGATTACGGTGGCGTAGTGCATCAGGAATTCTTACCACAAGGTCGTACGGTCAATAAGGAATTATTACCTTCGAGTTATGCGCCGTTTGCGAGAGGCGATACGCAAAAAACGTCCGGAACTTTGGAAAAACAATTCGTGGCTTTTGCATCACGATAATGCACTTGCTCATTAATCGTTGCTTGTGAAAGATTTTCTGACCAAAAACAGCACCACAGTGCATGCCTCAGCCTCCATATTCACCGGATTTGGCCCCAGTGACTTTTTTCTTTTCCCAAAACTGAAGAGACCCATGAAAGGACATCGATTTTTAACGATTGAGGAGATAAAAACTGCATCTCTGAAAGAACTCAAGGCTATACCACAAAATGATTATCAGAAGTGCTTCGATGATTGGAAAAATCTTTGGCACAAGTGTATTATATCTGAGGGGGATTACTTTGAAGGGGACAACATTAATATTGAGGAATAAATGAATATTTTTTGAGAAAACCATAGTCACCTTATTTTTTGAACACACCTCGTATAGCAATGTATTTAGTTCTTGGATCCAGCCAAATTTTGGATGAATCCACAAAACTTTTTTCTAAATGTAGTTAAGTTGCGAATTCGCGCCATACCCTCGAAAAATACGTCCAGTTTTGGGAGAAAGCGGATATCTCTGGCATACTCAGTAGTTATTCCTGTGTATTTTTAAGTTGAAAAATGGGGTTACATAACCTAAAAATACATATAAAATAACTCAAAATACCCGAGATATCCTCGTTCTATCATTACTAAATGGGCTTAAACTCTATAGGACTCGAACGATCGCGGGGAATGCACGCCCAGAAAGTGTGTTTCGACACGCCTTTTTATTGCCATTCTTGTTGCAAGTTTCATTTATATATATAGAAATACATACAGAAATTAGAGTTACATACATTTTCTGTTCAGATAAACAAGTTTCAAAGTTGTAGGCATTTTCGTTCATCAGAAAGGGGATACTAAAATTTGAGATTTACTATTTTTACGACAATTGATTAATTTACCCTATTTGTTAAAAACAAACACATCTGATGTTATGACTCTATTATTATTATATTAAAGGAATGCCATTACAACAAATCACAATAGTATAAATACCCTAGTGGAAAAATTTTCTTGCGTTGGCAAGCCCCATGCTAGACCATCTAGACTCTAATCTAGCGCACATCCTACGGTCTAGTCTGAGGGTGGAGAGATCTGTAACACTTTTGCAAAGTTTGTGGCTAGACGGTCCAGCCAGCCGATATACAGCCGATGGTCCCAGGCGGAAGTACACTACTGGTATAGTACTGGCCCAGTACATATTGCCGGAGTGCCAGTACTTGTTTGTAACGCTTCGTAGAACTGGATTGCGGTACTGACACGCTAATGCACACTAGTATAATTAAAAGAGTGTAAGTTTCAAAATTTTGGTTCAATTTTAACACCCATTATTGCTATACTCTACAGATATAATAAAAAAGCCATTCAAAAAAATAAATAAAGAATTGATTACGTGTATTTTGTCTATCAATGTTAATTGCTGCTTCTTAAAATGAATACATATATCACATTTTTAAACATTAAATTACAAATAAAATTTCTAACGCTAAGGGGTTTCGAAACTTCATCAATACCTGAATCTTTTGTTTAGCAGTCGGGAACCTTAACCATTAATTTATACTAAGAGAATTGAAAGTCAATAAAAAACCATCCTCATAAGCTACAACTCAAAAAAGTTTTAAAAAACCTTTTATCAGCTCTATTTCCTCATTAATTATTTTCGAATATTATACATTATATATATGTCAAATAAATAAATTGTTAACGGAAATATAAATACAAATTAATTTAAATTTTTTAGGTTTCGTAGCGTAAGATTTAACAACATTTTAAAATATATTTTTAGTTAAAAATTTTTTTTCAATTTATTCTAAGCAATTTTTATTGCAAATTTGTTTTAAATAATTTTTCGCAGACATTTTTTTGGAAAAATTTATTTTTAATAATGTTTAATTTATTACTTTGTATGATTTTAGACACACTGACAGTTTTTTAAAAATAGTGAAAAAAATTTAAATGTTTGACACTTAGAAATTTGTATGGTATGGATGGCAAACCAATCCCAGATCTGGACCAGACTGGACTGTCAAGGCAATAAGTGAAAAAAAGTATTTTTAATAGTGTTAATTTCTTCTTTTGTGTAATTTTAGACACTCTGACAACGATAGATTTTGAATGTTGCTAGCAATAAATGAAATTTATAGAATCCCCGTCGGACCAAATGAACGGAAAGAATACGCTACAGCGTACCCTTATAGGATCCCTTCCGTAAGTGAAAAAATATTCTAGCTGTCTGATGTCAGATCTGGCTCAGATCTGACGACGTCTAGACCGTCTAGTCATGACAGTCTAGCCTGACCCAGATCTGAGACTGGTCAGCAATCCATAACATAAAAATTTTCAAGTACCAATCAGACAAAGTTTTTTTTTATCATTTTCGAAAAACTGTCAGGGTGTCCAAAATCATACAAAATAAGAAATTAACACTTTTAAAAATCTTTTTTTTTCTCTTGTTGTCTTGAGAGTCTAGTCTGGCCCTGATCTGGCACTGGTCAGCAATCCATAACATAAATTTGTCTAAGTGTCAAGCAGCCAAATTTTTTTCACTACTTTCGAAAAACTGTCAGAGTGTCTAAAATCATACAAAATAAGAAATTAAACATTATTAAAAATCAATTTTTTTCTTAAAAATTAAATTTCACGTAATTCTGAATCATTGTCAACTAGTCCAAGACAACTAAAAAGTTAAAAGTTACACGAAGAAAAATTATTGGAAATAGGCGACAAAAAAATTGTTTAACAAAATTTAAAACAAAAAATGTAAAAAAAATATTTCAAACAAATTTTTGAAAAAATGTTGCAAAAAATTATTTTAAAAAAAGGAATAAAAATTGCGTAGAAAAAATGTTTGAAAAAAATTGTTTACAAAAAATATATATAGAAAAATGTTCTGTAATACAATTTTGGCGCCTATGCTACTAAACCCAAAAAATTTAAATTAATTTATATTCATTTTTCCATTAACATTTAATTTATTGAACATATACTGGCACTCAGGCAGTCTGTACTGGGCCAGTACTGTACTTGTCGTGTACTTCCGCCTGGGGCCAGCGGCTGAATAGCGGCTAGCCAGACCGTCTAGCTACAAACTTTGCGAAAGTGTTACAGGTCTGGCCAGCCCCAAACTAGACTGTCGAATCTGCGCCATATTAGAGTATAGATGGTCTAGTATGGGGCTTGCCAACGCCAGAAGATTTTTCCAGCAATGAACTAAAACTACAGCCAGAAGGGCATTTAACTGGTTGAAATTCGGATTCTACGTTAAATTTGCCATTATAATGTCACGGAATAATTGCAGTAGTTTTCTTGCAGCGTTAAAAATGTAAAAAATGTCATAACTCCTGGTAAAGTTGACTTCAAGCGCATCTATAGTCGCTTAAGTAATATGCTGCTACTGAAAGAAGATGCGCTGGAAGTCCCTTCCAGCCTATTTTAACGACGGGTATTATATTTTTTTATTTTTTAACTCTGAAAAAACTATTGAAATTATTCCGTGATCTTATCACGGAAAATTTAACGCAGAATCCGAACTGCTTTTTTTAGTTTTTCTTGCATGATACGGCAGAGATATTATGTGGATACTTTAAGAGTACGCTGTAGCGTATCCTTTCCGTTCATTCGGTTCGCCAGGCATACAGCGTTATGTATTTATGTTATGGAACTTTAATGAATTCTATATTTTTTAACATCAATTGCACATAATAGAATAATTCGCATTTATTTCATGACACTGTAAAAGAAGGTGGAACGTTTCTATCTTTAACTAAGTCATTAATTTTCCCAGAAGACTAAATGCTTTTGCGTCACAGGACAAATGTGGCGCCGCCTGTTGAATCAATTTACCTTATAATTTAAACTTTCAAGCGATAATAACTTTTTTCTAAAGCTGAATTAACTGTTCGTCACTTACAAACGTAACTAAGCCAAGAGTGGGTTCCGCATATATGCATGTTATTATTATATAACAAAAAATTCGAAAACACTCCACTTGTTGGCGCTGATAAATTGTATGTTCACTAGAGTCACTACCACATATAATGTATCACGTGTTACGCACATAGGCAATAGGGCTGCGCGCTTCTTGATCATATAGTCAGTTCTACGTAAAACTTTACTTGACAAAGTCACTATCTGGAACTTCTTCAGCAAGTCTAAACTTTGGTAGAAGCGATAACAATACGGAAGAAAAATTATTTTAAACATAAAACTTCACTACTTTAGCTCAGAAGCACTCAAATTTTCAGTTGTATTTAATTCTGTTTCTATTTGAAGAAATTTATAAAAAACAGTGCCTTTTTAAATGGATAATACTGAAAAAAAAAGAACAAGAAATCCACTTGAAAATGCAAATATCCTCAGCCAGCTTCATTTCTGGTAGGTGAAATAAATTTATGACCATTCACTCACACGAAAATTATCAAAATTAATTATTTTAAATTCTAGATTCGAAATAATACCTTTCCTCCAAGCCATTTTGTCCATATAAACACCTTCTATTCACTATTCCATAAGAAACTGATATCCCTTATCTACAAATGCGGCAGATAAAAATCAACTGAATACGGGTCAATTGCATACAATTTAATATTCTATTTCTTCAATATTTATTGCAGACTAGCTTTTAAATCTATGTCGTATATCTTAAAATTTATTTCAGTGTAAAATGTTAAATTCAATTTTAAACTCGAGATGAAAAACGTTGAAAGATTCAGATTATTTACATTGATTGTAACGCTTTTAAGAACTGGATTGTCTCTGGTACACATTAAACATTTCAATTTGTTTTATCTTGATTATTCGGAGTATAATTTTGGAACAAAATGCATTGTCGCTCTTAGTTTGCAATATGCAAAAATTTGATTTTGCTTAATAATATATTTTTTCATAATGTCTAAACTTTGACGGACCCGATTTCATCTATAAAACGGATTAAAATACTTATTTTGAAAGTATTATTGAATTGACGCCTCCTCTCCATACCGTTCCACGTCGCGTTTAGGCAATGTACATCGCCACGTCGCGTTTGGTCGATTTACATTAGCGTGATCCAAAAATCTCATGTTTCGAATTTTTGAACTGATTATGCACCTATGTATTCCAATGGCCAAAATAATATAGTATATTTTTTTTGAGTATTTTAAACTAATATTTAGACGTGGTGTAAAGCGTTTTTAGTTCTTACGTGTTATCACAAATTTAACATGGTAAAAAGACACTTTTCCATTTATCCTCTTAACCACCTTAAAAATAGCGAATATTAATGTCCATTCACAAACCGTTTTAGGACATGTTGGAAATAATTTGCATTAAAATTTCGCTTAAAAAGCTTTCTACTTGAAGCTTTAATTTACTGTTAAACACGGTTAAACGAATTGATACTAGATTGAAAAAAATAATTCTTAGCACCAAGTAAATGCATTTACTTGAATCCTATTTCTTAGCATCAAAAAAATATTCTTTAACAGAAGTAATTTTTATTCAAACCAGACACTTACTTTTTGTTGATCTGAAAAAATGAATTCTTTGGCTGTATTTTCTTGATTGAAATACATATTTCTTACATTCAACAAAATTATTTCCTTGATTCAAAAGGTCTATATTAATTGAAATGTGATTAGTCGCCCAAAGAAATATATAATTGAATTAAAGAGTTCGATTCTTTGCACTGATTCGAACGCATTTGAATCAATAATTTTTTCATACTTAAATCAAGAATTTGGGTTTATTTATATCAAAGAAATAATAATTTCATACCAAATAATATTAATGAAATTCAAAATATATTTATTTGTCGCAAAGAGTTCATGCATTTATAGTAATGGGGCATTTATTTACATGAAAATGGTATTCTGTTTACATAAATGTTTGTTTCTTCAGTGAAGGGAAATATTTCATTTAATTACTAGAATTAAATCCTTAATGAACAATAAGCGTTTATTCTAACCAAGTAATTTTTTTTAAGTCAAAAAGTTTATAATTTGGCGTAATTTGTTTCAACTAAATACTTCCTTAGATTAAAGAAATAGGTTGTTACATTAAATATCCATGTTTTTGATTTAAATAAATATTTCTTTGGTATTCATGGTGAGGTTCAAATACGGTTTTCCGCCTTAGAATTTCCATGTTTGTGTAGCGTCATGGTCAACGCTGTGGACTTTACAGTCGATGGACCCAAGTTCAATTCCTGTTGAGGTGGATTTTTCTTTGAACTTTTCTGTTTGATATTCAACAAGATTTTAAATTACGTGATTTGTTTAAAATTAAATATGTACAATAATAAGAATGGAAATTAAAGTTTTCTTTGAGGAAATGGTTTTTCGAGCCTATACAATATTTGCCTCAAATAATTATTTCTTTGAAAATACACAGGACTTTCACTTACTTCAGTCAAGTAAAATTCATTTGGTACCAGTAATCCTTTTTTCAGAGTTACAGTAAAAAATATCGTAATAAAATTCAAGCCGCTTGAGTTATTTTCCTCCTGTTGCGTTTTTGTCAAAAAATTTGAGGAATGAAAATTATCACAAAAATTAAAGCAATACCTATACCTATACCTAAAATTGTAATTGTAAATGGTTTTAAAAACAGCTTGCGCTTACTTGGTATATCATGCCAATCCCAGATAGAATGCTTGGTATAGCCATGCATAGTTTGAAGTCTTCAAACTTTTAAAAGGTGGGATTAAAATAATTGTGCAGAAAAAACTGGACAAACAAGTGCTTCGCCTATGATTAAAAAATACTACGCTTTGGTAGTATAGCAATACCTCTAAATAATAATGAAACTTTCTTTTGGTTGCTGTATATCTTAAACACAGGACTTGCGGATCTATTCAGAGGCCAAATGCGACGAAGGTCTATACTGCCGTACAAAATAAAAAGATACGTAAGTCACATTGCCGCTTAGAGTGATTCTACCAAACTTGGCAAGGAAAAAGTCGACCTAAGCGGTAATGTCACCCATGTATCTTTTTAGTTTGTACGACAGTATACACGGATGAACCTTTGGTAGTAAAATTTGCTATTATACAACTCATTTTTACGTAAAGACAATACCAAGACAGGATATAGAGCCTCTATTGCAGAAAATACTATTATGAATATTAAATTATGAAGCTGATGATTTTATTGGAATAAAATAATAAATGAGTTAATATGGGGTGTACACCCAAAAAAAAAGTTTTGTTAAATTAAAGAAACTTTCTTTAAATCAATGAAATTCTGTTATTGATATACGGTGAAAGAAACATTTGTTTGATTTAAAGAAATTTTATGTTAATATTTTTTATTCGACTTTAAGAAATATTTAATTAATTTAAACGGAAACTTCCTTCAAATTAAAGAAATATTTCGTTCCTTTAAACCGAATATTTCTTTAAATTGAAGAATTATTTGATTGCTTAGAATAAAAAATTTCTTCAAATCAAAGAAATATCATTTTTTATTTGACCTTTACATTTCTTTAAATGACATAACTATTTTTGTTGAAAAAAAGAGAACAGGTTAGTTTAAAATGAATATACATTTTCTGTGAATCCAATAATGAATTATAAATAAATTAGCTTTCTCATGAAGCAAATAATTCCATTCAATTTGAAACTGTAATACAGTAAAAATCTTCAATAGCCTACCCTTTTATAGCCCTGCCGAGAATTGACGCCGCGCCGCATGTGGATGTGACAAGAGCTACGCGGAGTGCGCGGGATCTGCGGCTGTCACACAGAGAAGCACTCAGGTGTGAACAAACAAAAGCGGACAGGGCTTAACTGTAATTCTAATTAAATACAAGCAAAAAATTTTCGCCGTTCCTCACATGAGAATATCTTTTCAAAAATCGGATTCGACAACTGGAGTTTCAAGAAACTTGCATGATCTATTTGTTTACCTGAGGCAAAACATTTATTTTTATAATTTATGTCTAAAAAATTAATTTTATTCTTTCCTAATTTACAATTCTTCAAGAAAATTTAAGATAAAAAGATAATTTGTGACGAAATTCCGCACAAAATTAACAAAATTTTACATTAAAGTGTGGTTAAGTCGTATTGTATCACAGTATCTATTTACACGGTAGAAAGTTGCTATGATTTTCGCAAATCCCTACGATGCAAGGATGTTGAGCACTTCTTTATCATACATTTTAGCGATTTAAATTATTACCAAGAGCCGTCCGCCTCATCGTTTTTGCAAAAATTTGACAACTCGTGTTCCGAAAGCAGCGGTAAAGTAAAATAATCAAATTGATTTGTTCTGCGCAATCTCGTAGCGCATTGGTAACGTGGATTAAGAAAATCTTTATTTGATTCAAAGAAATAATTTGATCATCTCAAACTACTGACTCTCACGAAATTATTTCTTTTATTGTTTCTAGTAACTTCTTTGAATCAAAAGAATTTTGTTTTAAAACAAACAAATAATTTAAACAAATAATTTTTGTTAATTAAAGAAACTACGTAACGCCATTTATTAAAATCAAATACAATTTCTTTCAATATAAAAATATTTCACAAAAACAATACGTATTGTTTTGAATGACCTAACATATGCGAAATTTGTGTTTTAGGAAAAAAGTTTTTTTAAGTCATGAGAAATCTTAACACCTACGCAATATTAAGAAGCAGTTCACAAATTTTCTCGTGACTTTTTAATCAAAGAGTGAAATAATCGGCTGGTATCGATTGACAGTCTATAATGTTATTTTTTCCGTGTATAGAATTGAGTAATGAATGATATATGCTTATGCGATAATAATTCGTTATCCTGATTAAATTACGGCTTTAATCAGATTGAAGACATCCATACGATTTTACAATTTTAAAAATTATTTATGACAGGAAATTTTTCTCCTTTAAGATTTCTGATTTAGAGGATAATATTTATGTATTAGATTTGAATATTATTAATTGCATGCATTAAATGCATGTACTAGAATATCACTTGACGAAATACAGGGTATTATATTCTGCGGGTTTACAATATCAAAAATCTGCCCGCCTTGCGGGCACATGCTCATCACGATCATTCTCATGCTTCGCGTTTGATCATATATTTACAGTGCGCTAACTGATATTTTTTCGACAAATGAAAATCCTATTAACCTTCAATTTAAAAGGAAATTCTATTTGTATCAGGAAATATCCTTTTGACAGAAGAGGACATTTCTCTGAATGGCAGCAGTAACAGTAAATTTCTTCCTAAACTTATGTTTACTAGACCACGCGCTTTATCTGGAAAGTCTCCAAACTAAACAAAAAAACAATGCTTTAATTTCTTGTTGACAGCAATTGTACACAAAACAAAAGCCCATGGACACCCCTGGTCCATCAATGAGATAGAATTTAAAATATATTAAACACACTTTAAATAATTAAATATGCAAAAATAAATAAATTAGTTCATTACCAATGAAATATTTTCCTAATTGAACAAATATAACCACACTGGAGACGATTTCTTCTTTTTTTCCTTTTAGAGCTTCTTCGTAAACGTCCCCGGTGTGGATACATTTTTTTCAATGCGGAAAATATTTCAATACGATCTCAAGTAATCAATAAAACTTATAATTTCATACTCATGGGGCATACAATCAATATACCTCAATATACTCAATATATTCATTATTTGAAATGCTTACATCCACTACCGGCGACAGTATATCTGCACATCTAGTTATGGAACTATAGCTAAACTCGCTTAATTTTAGTAATATCAAAAATTAACATGTTTAGCCCGTAATACGAAGAAATTTAATAAAATTATGCGAATAATAAGCTGCAGTTAAAGGTAAGATGTCAATTTCACGAAAAGAGATTGCAAAAAAAACTTGCTTTGTTCCTTTGCTGTTGAACCTTTGTTCGTTTGTTTTAACCCCTCTGCTCTCTTTTTTGCTTGTTTGATGCATGAAAATAATAATCTGTGCATATCTCTTCACACATCACGCCACAAATTTATTATCTTTGGCTAGGTAACATACGAAGTATCACTGTCGTTTAGATATTGGGAAAATAGTAAACTGAAAAGGTACATTATAAAAGGTTATTCTAATAATATTATCCCAATGTTTTATTTTATCGGTCAGTCCGGCTAACTTTCATCAGACACGTATTACCAGCATACCTGTATTTCAAAGAAATCTGAGATTTCCATATGGGCGATAGGGAAAACCAAAAATCGTAGGGGCAATTCTGCCGTGCACACTAAAAAGATACATAAGTGACATTGCCGTTTAGTTCGACTTTTTCATTGCCAAGTTTAAGAGATTCACTCTAAACGGCAGTGTCACTTTCGTATCTTTTAAGTTTGTACGGCAGATTTGAATGCTGCGGAGATACAGGAATTTTTTTAACGAAAAAAAACGTGACTCTTACGGATTCGGCTAGACCAATATGTATTATTAAAAAGCTGACAAATGTTGGACCTCAATTTTGTTAATCTGAATAAGCTAACACGCGGTCATTGTAAATTTTCAAACAAAGCTTTTTTTACTTTCAAATTTCATAAATTTTGTTTTAAAAAAAATAATGTTAAAAAGAATGTTAGAATTGCTAGTACCAAATACAAGAAATTTTCTGAAAAATAGGAAATCATGTTTTCTTATTCTAATTAAAACCAAATTCTGATTAAAACCAAATCTAAAAAGTAATTTTGTCTTTACTGAAAACAATTCCTGTATTTGTGCTACTTGCCAATTGCTACGTTAAATACTGCACAAAAATATATTGCATTATTTACTCCATCTAGTTCACTCCATTATTTTTTTGTACATCGTTTGGATAAATATTTTCAACAACTCAGGGCCTTTTACTGAAGAAAATAACTATAAACAAAGTTTACCAGAATATTTAAATCTTAAGACAAAGGGATGAATTTTCAACTAAAATGATAAATCTTGAAATAAAGAAAACGAATTTTTAAGAGTTAGATCAACTATCGAACAACAGTAGTTGAATTTTTAACTACAAAAAAATCAAATTTGCACTTTCGAGATGCATTTAAAATCGAAAAAGACTAATTCTCAGAAAGAAAATTAATTTTCCGTCAAGAACATTGAATTTTCAACTGAAAAGAATAACTTTTTATGAAATTTGTTGAATTAAAAAAAAATTAAATTGCTATACAAATAATAAATTTTTTTACCACACAAATAGTTTATTGCACTTGAAATTTTCATAAAAAATAATGCGTATCTGAGATTTTTAACTGAAGGTCGAGCATAAGGTATTGCACTAAACGCTGAAAATATCCTTTGCAACATGTTTCAGACGAAATTCAGTGGAATGGCCCATACTTTATTCATTATTATTTACTTACTTGTTACAGTTTTTTAATTCTGTCCATCAATGTCATAATCTTCGTCAAAGTTTTCATCATAATCACTCTCGCTGCCATTCTCGTCCAGTCGAATAATTATGCTCTCGACATTTGCTTGCCTTGTTCCTTCCGTACTTCTATACCTTTCTTCCTCTTTTTCTGCTTGCTTAATACATTTTTTCCATAACATGTCATCCACTCTCCATTGCGCGTATACATAATTGTTGGACATCTTCAAGTTTGAATGTCGAGTTGTGTTTCGATACGAAGTTTTTATCCCTAGACGGATCCTATACATTTTTTTGTCCTCACCGGCTCCTGTGGGTGACAAATGTCCCCCAGTTGGTTTCCTTGTGCACAATCTTTTCCTTTCATCGGAATCAGATGTTAATATACATCATTCTCTTAGTTTTTTAATGTCGAAGAGATTGTTGCATATAACTTCCTGTTTCAATGGATTTAAAATGTTGAAAAAAATTTTTAAACAAATAAAAATCGCGAAAAATCGTGTTTTTGACATTTTTCGGAAAAAATCATATCATTGCTTTTATAATAATCTTATTTTAAAATTTCAAACGCCATTTTGAAGAGGACAAATTGCACCTTAAGGTGATGTAGGTTATAATTAGGTTTCTTTCAAAAAGTATACTTATTTGAACATTTGAAGTTAGAAAATTTAAGAAAATGAGAAATATCATAAGTGTGGGTAGAGTGCTTATTATTATAAATAATTTGAATATATAATAGGTCAATCTCTTTATTTTCTGATGCACAATAAGATGGTTTCATTTAAATAAAGGTAAAAAAATTAAGAAAAATTTTTTTTCAATGAAAAAGCGGTTAGTAAGTTTAAAAGATAGGAAAAATTCATCAGAATTAAAAGAAGGAGCTTTTTCTAAAAAACTATTTTTATTTTCAAACTAATTCTCGGAATAAAATGGAATTAAAAAACAGTTAATTAAAATAAATTTTGCATCAAATAAGCTCAATATACTTCGGTGCAAAAGTTGCAAAAGACCGCCCTATGTTCGTCACACACAGGTCAATTGCAAGTTCTCTCTCTTTCCTGCGACACTGTGGTCACAGTTCGCATATTCTGGACATCTTTGATTACCTCTGGAGGACAAATGTGCCCCAAGCGCTCAGCATTTGCTTTTTACTTGACAGACAGCGAACAACCGGCAATATCAATCACTTGACCGCATTCTAGGATACTCGAACTGAATTATGGTTAGGATCTGCACCAAAAAATCAGAGATATTTGCTCAGGAGAATTAATTAAATTTCGCGTGGGGCATATTTGTCCCCCGCAGGATCCGTTTAGGGTTTACGTACGCCCAAATTAATTCGATAGGGTTCATTTCACAATGATATACCGGAAGCCGGAATATTTTCACATCATCATCGCGTACTTGTTTTGCTATTGTTTCCAATAAAAATGTTTTTTGGGAATGATACGGGCGACATTTGTGGAATAATTCCAATTTCGTTAAATAAGAAAACTATGTTAAATATTCTGGAAGCGGTATTTTGCGTTTCACAATCCACTCTATTATTTGCTGTTTTCTTCACTGTTGTACTGGATTTTTATAGTCCGGTTCAAGCATCGTATGGTATGATGCTTGGTCTAAAACTATAACAGATTTCGCAGGCAGAACGCTCAAAACTTTTCGAAACCATTCTTCGTAGTGCTAAACGTTCATCTCATTATGGTAATCGTTTGTGTCCTTCTTTGCAATAAAGCACTCCATACCTTCTTCTAGGAAACCGTATTTGCTTTTGATGTGTAAAATAATTAATTTTTTTCCTGATCCAGACGGTGTAAGAAAACCACCGCGATATCCTTCGATTTCCTGAACTCTACTTCTGTAAATATCAAACTTTGAGAAATCTTTTTCCAAGAGTTGTTCGACCTATCCAAATTGTCGAGTGTGATTCTTTCCACACCAGATTTCATCTGTGTAGCATATTACCTAGTCATTTTCCCTGTAATATTAAATTTTTCGAAGAAACTTTGCTCGTTATGCAGCGACCCTGTAACTTTCCATCCACACGGGCTTCTTTTTAAGTTTAGTATAAGAAAAATTCAAACTGGTCATCCAGGTTCTTGATATAGTGGGGCTAAATTCAGGCAAGTCAGAAATATCTTCTTTTAATTCAGCACAAAGATCATCAATCATCGGTAATTCTTGTCGCGCGTAAAAATCGTGAATTTTTCTTCTCATCACACCTTGCAAAAATTCGTCGCACTCAATGCGAGGTCTTCCAATTTTCTGATGTGGTTCCGAAAAATCCCCTTCTTTCCACTCTTATGTTATTCGCTTAATTGAACTCTGAGACACTTTCAAGCATTGTGAAGTCCTGTAAAGGACTTTATTTACATCACATGACTGACCTACATTTTTTTCCGCTTCAAAATATTGTCAGGCATTAATAATCATCATTTTCTCCTTGATTCCGTATGCTGTGGATCTTTCACATTTGTCTTCACTAGATTTTGTTTTTGTTCTTTCCTTTATAGTTGCTAAATCAGGGATTTAGGATAAATTTCCATCGACGCTGATCTCCATTAATTCTATCGAAATGCCACTGCAACTACTATAGTTGGAATCATTTGACGAAGACGTGTTCACACTTTTTTTGAGTCAGCAGTTGAAAGTGGCCATCGTTTCCACGACCGCGAGACATTCCAGTGAATAGTAAATGAACGCTCCGACAGTTCTCGTTAACAATAAATGACAAAGTAAAATTCTGCATATTATCAATTAACCGAACCACAATTACGTTGATATTGTAAAGCTCTGAAGCTGCTCGGCATTCCACAAGAGAACCGTACACACCTAATTGGCTCATAAGGTCACCGTATTTTTGAGGATTGAAACAATTTGAGTTGCAAGTTACATCTATACTGTAAGTAGGTCAATTTTTTTACGTGCTTAACGATCTCTTGCCGAACAGCATAATGACTTCGCGTATTCAAAAAACGTGCAAGCGATTTGTATAAACAGTCACCAGCACCTCCAGCATCTTGAACTTCAAACTATTTCCCTTCCACAACTATCGTTCGAGACATTTTGGAAAATTGTGAAGATCGGATTTGCTACTTTCAAAAGTCACACCACTGAAAGGTTCAGAGAGAGACTGAGTGGTAAGATGGAAGTTAAGAGTCCTTGAAACCCTCCTCCAGATGCAAAATAAGAAAGAAAATAAATATTTTGTCAAAATTCAGCCATTGGGCAGGCAGGATATGCAAGAAGAAAAGAAGTAATAAATAACGTATCCTAAATCTTAATTTTCCCGGTGGAAGTTGCCAGATCTTAGATTCAGATTTAGGATTGCTGCAAGTGCACAATGCACGGCGTCTTGAATAGCCTAACGTTTACATTACGGCGATTTGGACGAATTTCTACAGTAATCAACTATAAATCTAATAACGGCATTCAGAGAGTTATGGAACTCGAATGCAAAACTATCTACAGGCCTACTTTCTGATTTGTTGCTGAACTTCATTAATTTTTATAATATTTAAATAAAACTTTTTCTCTCGTGACACCAGGAAATAAATAACAATAGATATTACACAAATTCATTTAAATATAATAAGTAAGGGCTTTGTCTTTGTTCGTTGACATCTAATAACTTTGGAGATTTTAATGCTATCGAGGGTTATATTTTTAAAAATTATGCGTATCAAGATGCAGTTTTAAACAAATATTTCTGGAAACAAAATTTTCAAGTTATAAAGACAAATTTCTCACAAAAAATTAAAAATTGCAACGCGAAAATATGAATTTGTAACAAAAAAGTGAATTATCAAGTGAAAGTTTGTTATTAAACCAAATAGTCTAATTGTCAGCTAAGAAAATTTATTTTTCACAACAAAAAACGTTTGTTGTCAACGCAGTTTATTTCCAAATCTAAGAAGACGATCTTTTAACAAGAAAAGTAATAGAGGATATTTCTACCAAACGTGATTCTGACTTTAAATAAAGAAAGCTGAATTGAATAAAAAAGCATCATTTTCAAGAAAATTATGAATTCTTCAAAATTATGAATTCGTCAATAAAAAATGAAATAAACAACAAAGTTGTAATTTGTGGCTACAATTGTTTATAACAGTAGAAAAGTGTTGACGTTTGATGATAATTTAGGTTTAGTTAGAAATTATTACAAAATATAATTATAAGCATCTGAGGTAAAAAATTTGTATTTTTAACATTTAGGCGCTATACTGAAGTACATATTTGTGTTTATATTTTGTTTATATAATATAACGTGTATAATAAATTAATTATTTTTGTTGCATGAGTATATATGCATACATTTTGATCAATAGGAAGTTTCTTAAAACAATTATCTTTTTGGGAAAAAATCACATTCATGGAACGGCTAATTTTATCACTATACTTTTTTTAATATTGCTGCATAAAAACCTAATTATATCATGTTTTTAGAAGAACCGTTGCCTTTGAAAACCAACAAAATGAATGCCTTAAACAATATTTTCAGTCAAGCACGATGAGTTTTCTACCAAATACTTAAATTATAAAAAAAATTGAAGCAAATAGTTTAACTTTATAGTAAAAGAGACAAATTTGTATCCAAACAGTTACATTTTCAAACCAAGTCGTTGAATTTTCAACCAAAAAGATTAATTCTCGACGAGAAATTAAATGTTTGATTTTTCAATAAAAAGTATTCTTCTTTTAAGTAAAAAACAATAAAATTCTACCAAAAAACAGAGCATTTTTAACAAAACACTTATCATGAGCTACAAAAGATGAATTAAAAGAAATAGTATAATTATTAACCAAATAATGGAACTTTCAAGCTAAAAGACACATTTTGTGGTTATCAGTTGAATATTTAACAAAGTAGTTCATTTAAAACCAAGACATATGAATACGCACAAAATTCGCACATGGAGTTGCTCATATAAACAAATCGTTCACGCATTGGAATAGCGAATTAACAGCCTAATAATTACAAAATTATATTATAATACCGAAATAAGTGTACTATATTAAATGAACAAAATACAAAATAATTCGTGTGCAAGCTTGATACTCTATCAAAATTTTGTATCAGAAGAGAAGGGGGCAGTCCGCCTCAAAGCTTTGAGACGGCCCTGTTGAGCGAGCAGCACGCGCCTCGCCTCATTATACTCTGAATTATTCTGAGCGACTTTAATCGCGAAATTAGAATTTTTATTCAGTTTTATGGTCGAAATATAAATCAGGGTACATTACTACACATTTTAAGTCATTAAACAGCGCGATAGCTCTATTCAATCCCTAAATAAAAACATTCAACAAAATTCCTTGCAAAACTGACATTTGTAAATATTTAAAAATTTTAAGGCCTCTACTGGATTCTGAACATGTTGTAGGATACTCTAGAATTCTTATGGTTCTTATGCGAACCTCTTCACATTTTTTCTGCGGAGTTATTGCCTTCTAAATTGAGGGGTCTTGAATTTTTGCGGCGGTATTAGTCAAATTAAATCTCACAGTTTTAATAAAATTGCAGAAGAGAAAATTGCGAATTGTTTCAAAATGAGCCGATCTTCCGATATTTTATCTGAAACATATTGATGTTATATAGATTTTCCGTGTTTACTGACACCATAAATAATTTTAATTTAAGATTTTTTCGCTTTTTTCATATTCTGAATTATATATAAATAGCGATTTTAGTAACGTTAAGTTCCGGCCGCTGGGCAGTATTTTTTCCAATGCTAAACTGAAAATCTAACTTTTATTTCGGATTATTACATTTTCTTTCTCAAACATATATCTAATTTTTACCATTTTTCTTTCTGAGATGATATTTCTTCTTTTACAGGATTCTAAGTTCAGATGACCAAATTTTAGTTTATTCAAACTATAATTTAAAAATAGCCATTTTGAATATTTTAATTTAAAATATGGCACTTTGAAAAAATACCAAATTTTTAAAAATCGAATACGGCTATTTCTATAAAATTAATACGCTTTATTACATATAAAAATTAGCATCTATTGATTTTTTTAAATGAAAAATTATCCGACAGTGTTGCAATGGAGTCAAACATGCTGGTTAAATATAACTTTTGTTTAAATTATAGTTTTTTTAAATAAGTAAAATGACATTTTTTAAAATTACGATTAATTTTATTTTTAAATAATGTTGTCCTGTTTTATGCATGTCAAGCAAAGGAATCTGCATAAATTACGTAAACTTTTATTCTGCAATTTTGAAACACGTACCCTCCTTTGTTAAGGATCTAGCGTTTTGATCTCCTCCGCCACCGGTTTACAATATTCCTGCCGACTACATTTTTTTGTGAATTTAGCGGTCACCCAAAAATTACGCAAATTGATTTAGGGTTAGGAAGGATTTAGTAAAATCTTGCCGTTTTTCATGAATGAACAAAGTAGTTCAACTTTTAAGATGGGTAAAAAAATAATATTTTTGGTTAAAAAGTGAAATTTTTTGGTTGAAAATGAATCTTTTTTAGTTGAGGATTGAACTATTTTTTTAGTTCGTCCTTTTGATTCAGTTCAACCGCTTTTTTCTTAAATTAAAATCTTTCGTTGGTTGAAAGTTGAACTACTTTGTTCATTCGTGGCAAACAGTAAGATGTTACCAAATCCTCCGTCATCCCAAATTGTTGTATGCAATTGTTAGGTAACCGCTAAATTTAGGGGAAGGTGGGGCACGACGGAACAGGCGGGTAAAATAAAACGCTAATATATATGGAAAAATATTCACAATTCAAGTTTGATATTAATTTATAAAATAAAAATAAGGCTAACGAGTTGAGGAAAGTGCAGAAAGAATTTATATGTTATGTAAATTGTATCAGAAATTAAGTGAAAATTTTAAGTACTTCAGAACTCAGGAATGGTGTTATTTTCGAGAGAAAATAAAGTAATAATAAAGTTCTTATTCCCTTTTCCTTTCCAGGAGTTTAAAAAAAAATGAAGTTTAAATTGTCTGCTATTGACATTAAATTTAATTGTAAATTGTTTAGAAAAGAAAATTAAGAATTTGAAATAAAATTGTCGTTGGGGGCGAGATGCAACACGCTTAATGGGGTGGAATGGAACACCGGAACATCCAAGAATTTAACCTGCCGCAGTCACTGTCAGGGTAGCCGGTCGCCGGTCGGGTTAGTTGCGAGATATTTTTAAGAAATAAAAAGTGACGAAATACATGATTTAAGTTATTAAAATACGAAATTATAAAATAAAGACTGGTAGACAAAACTGGCCTGAGGAAATTTTGAAAAGGGCAATCGAAAGCACAAGAAAGGGTGAGTTAAATTACCGCCAAGCTCAAAATAAAAACGAAGCTGCGGCATCAACACTTTGTCGCAAACTTGCTAAATATGTGCAAAATAATAGAATAGAAACGGTTTGTCGAAATAATTTTAATTTTCTGTTCGTTAATTCTTTATGAAGAAAAAACTTAATTTCCCTTTTGTGCTTTATTTAAAAAATAATAACAACTACCAAACAAATAAATGTTGTATTCAAATTTAGTTTTTTCATCCTTTTATCTACGTAGCTTTAAAGATATATGGATATTTTTCTTAAAATTTGGTTTTCAGATTAATTTTTATTACTTTAAATTCCTTTATTGTCTTTCATCCTTTCTCTGTCTTAATTCTTTACGTTATGCTCTGGCTAAAGTACGTATTTTAACATTGTATCTCTTCGAGTTGGTGTTGCATGAAATAGATTATGATTTATTGCTCACTTTTTTTTAATTTTCAAAATTATTTACAAATAAAAATTGATATTCCAATTGTTCCATACCGCCTCCACCATGCGTTATGTTTTACTCGCCGCATGTTCCATAGCGCCCCACCTAACCTACAGTGCTTCATACTTAAGTTCTGAAAAACTAGTTCGCTTGATTTACAAAAACATGTGTACAACTTGCAAATGATAAATTGGAGAAAGTTTTAACTAATAATTGTTTCTACAAGTTCTTACAGATTACAGCCTAAATAGCGTCAAAGATTTTATGCACCGTCTCGCCCCACCTTCCGCTACATAAGAATTAAGTCAACAAAAATTACGTAAAATGGGCAGGGGGAGGTCAAAACATTTGAACCCTAACAAAAGGAAGTATGTGTAAATGTATACATTTTCAGAATGCCTCAATATATATTTTTTACGAAGGATTTGAGAACGAAAGAAAGAAAACTTGTCGAATATCCCGGGTTTTGCGAGATCCTCGGATCAATAAAATGTTGAAAAATCAAATCTTTGTTGAGCATATTATTATTTTCACGAAAAATATTAATTTTGCGAATGAGAGACATTATCGGGTAGCAGACGACATCATTTGAACGGTGATAATCGTTCACAAACTAATATTTTAACTCACAATTCTGACATCATAGAAAAATCTTCTAACCTAATAACGTTTTAGAAGGGCCACGTTTTGATTATGGCGTCCCTCAATTTTACGAATTACGTCACGAAATTGAAAAAAGGGAATAAACTGACATGTCATATGTGTGTGTTGTAACGGAAGTTGCAGTTAGCCACCAGGCTAGCTGTCACCTTTGCGCCACGCGCGGTATCGGGGCGCCTTTTTATGCGACATTGACTTTTTGATGAGACTATTATCAATCGATAGTGCGTCAAAATAATTAGACAAGTTTCCTGGCTTTTTTTGTCCCTTGTAAGAACTATGAGCGTTTGTAAATCACGTTAGCGACCACAGTGTTGTGGATTCAAATCTTTTGGTCAACTTTTTTCTTCGTATTGTAAACATGTCAAATAATAATTTAAGATACTTAACCAGCTAATGAGTTTTTTAAAACATTACTGGAAAATAAATATCATGCATACACTTAT
Organism: Belonocnema kinseyi; assembly: GCF_010883055.1. Classification (NCBI taxonomy): domain Eukaryota; kingdom Metazoa; phylum Arthropoda; class Insecta; order Hymenoptera; family Cynipidae; genus Belonocnema; species Belonocnema kinseyi. The sequence goes on from NC_046662.1 coordinate 102,972,460, forward strand.
CGAATCATTTATTTGTGTAATCGTAATTTATTTTTCTTTACATATTTGCGGGTGTTAATCGTCATAGACTAAAACGTAGATGCACAGTAGTACAAGATGATGAATTTTAAATGTAGATGAATTTCATTTTTGTATTAAATTAAGTAAGTCACTTAATTTCAACTAGAAATGGAACTTAAGTGCAGTGTCTCATATCTGATATACGAGTAATATGATAATTAACTGACAGGTATGTTGAGTTAGGGATGATTTTTATTCGCGTGCTCTGAAATTCAATTTCTGCTGGCAGAAAGGCGTGCGCGAAATGCGATGCGGCGATGCGCAAAGCCTTTAACGGATTTCGGCGATTTTAAAAGAGGAGCCAAGAGAGCAGTTGAGAGTAGCCAATATGGCGTCTATAGTGCTGGATAGTATCGATCAACACTGAGCTCATGGTAGTCGTTTTGTCACCGTTTCCTATTTTGACATATGCACTCAGATCTATACGGATTTTGATTATAAATTGAATAATCGTACATGTATGATACAAAGGCATATAAAAAAGGATTGAAAATTCACGTTCTGGAGTGGGACGATGGTCGTGGGGGCTAAAGCGTAGGCTTTGGACCCACTCCTTCGGCTTGCGGGTTCGATTCCCGCCTCGCACTCTGGAAGAGTCTCGGTG
>NC_046662.1:102973223-102975055 GCF_010883055.1 Belonocnema kinseyi
TTCCACCACCAAGTAAGTGTGTGGAGGGTGTGTAAAGGAATAAAGAAGGTGTAAGAAAAATGTAAACCCTTAGGGGACACATTAGAAGCTTCCACTGTTATTCACATTCTGTACCTGGTACCTTGAAATGTATGTAAGTGCCTTGTTTAGTGTCATCAAGTTCTTTTTTCATTCTACTAATCTCATCGACTTGGATGATAGAACAACCGGATTTATTAGGCACAAATGAAGAATTTATTCAATACTCACATTAAAAAAAATTGTTTTATAAAATTATTCAATTTTTAATTTTATATTAATTTCGTGTTCCTAATAACTGAACGATAGCGCATAAATTTTATGAATTTCAAAAATCAGCTGACTTAAATTATCCTATAAGTTGCATTTCACACCACGCGTTGACGGGAAATCAACAACCTTTCTGCCTTAAATTAACCTATAAAGTACATTTTACGTACATAAAGTAGTTGACTTTCAACCAAGCGCGTTACTTAAAGTCATGTTATCATCATCAGTTGACTTTCAACTGGCGAATAATACTTTTGGTTACATCTGAAAGTCAACCGCCTTTTTCAACTAAAATTCAGATTCTTGTACTACTGTGTGGGTGATGCACTGTTTACTGCAGCTACGGTAAAAATTAGAATCAACCAACAATTAAACAGTTTTCAATTGAGAAATATGAACAAAAAATGTGAATATAATTTCCTACAAAATATTGAAATACTTTTTGCAGATAACATCTGCAAATGCACAAATTGCATAGATAAACCAATCTATGATTTTATATCAATTTGTACATTCACCCAGTTTGAAATTATACCTGGATTATTATTATTTCGAAATTAGGCCCTCTGCAAATTAATTTATAAATTGCAAGCTTATCAAGTCGCCCAACAACTGTTCAGGTTATTGCAGATTTGTCCACATTGATAACACAGCCACACAAAAAAAAGTGTGCGGATCTGGTAACAAGACGCACGTATCCCTATGGATTTTTGGGCGCTGAATTCAAATTCGGTATCAAAAATCACCCATCACGTCATAGTTGAGCCATAACCTCAAAAAATGACGAAAAATTATGCACTGAGGCAAATAAATTTCGAAATAATGCCAGTGATAAAATTTTCACTTCAAAAACATGTCGACAACTGTGAAGGATCAACCCTTGCTGATATCAACTTATTTAACATAACTTTACCCAACATTAGCAAATGTGTGCTACATTGAATGGGTCAACTCGAGCCTAAGCTAGCATAACCTAACCTCACGAAACAATTAAACTGATTGTCTTGTCCCGTTGTGTTTGTGGTACCGTTTGAATCAGCTTGGGCTTAACCTGCAAAGAGGTCAAACCTATCCTAACCTAAAAAACCTGACCTAACCTAACTGAACTTCACGTAACACAATTAAACTCATTGTGTTGTCCCGTTGTGTTTGCGGTACCGTTTCATTCAGCTTCGGCTTAACCTACATAGAGGTTTAACCTATCCTAACCTAACAAAACCTGACCTAACTTAACCTAGCCGTATGGAATTCAACCACAAGCGTAGCTATGTAAGCGTACGGTTCTCAGTCTTAAATGTGTGCTATGTTTAATAGGTTAACTCGATCTTAACCTACAAATGAATCTAACTTAACAGAACCTAACGAAATTTCGCTTAACGCAACACAACTTAACTTAAGTGTTCCCGTTGCAACACAATAAAATTCATTTCATTGTACTACATGTGGTTAAAAATTTAGACGCACATTACTAATTTGAAGAAACTTAGAACTACAAGTAGAATTGACCCCATTTCAATTAACCTGACAATGTTTGTATCAATTAA
>NC_046662.1:102975155-102981934 GCF_010883055.1 Belonocnema kinseyi
CTACTTCAGTCTATTTTCTGTCTGCTATAACGTATCCTTTTTTCTTCGAAGGAACGATGCAAAGGGTTACGCTTACGTTTAAGATCAGTTTAATTGTGTCTCTTGAGGTTAGGTTAGGTTATGCTAGGTTAGATTTATTTCTATGTTAGGCTCGAGTTGACCCATTCAATGTAGCACACATTTGTTACTGGGAAAATATGCTTCAAGAGCTTTACATGTAGTTCCATAGATTTCTGTTAATTCAGGTTATGTGAGGTCAGGTTCTGTTGGGTAAAGTTATGTTAAATAAGTTGATATCAGGCAAGGGTTGATCCTGCACAGTTGTCGACATGTTTTTGAAGTGAAAATTTGCATCACTGGCATCATTTTGAAATTTATTTGCCTCAGTGCATGATTTTTCGTCATTTTTTGAGGTTATGGCTCAACCATGACGCGATGAGTGATTTTTGATACCGAATTTAAATTAAGCGCCCCAAAATCCATAGGAATACGTGTGTCTTGTTACCAGATCCGCACACTTTTTTTGTGTGGCTGTGTAATTATTCCAAAATTACAAAACTGGCGAATATTGCATTTTCGTTATAAATTAGAAATTTATTAGGTTACGCAGCAATAAACTTAAAAATGATCAAATTACGAATTCTGAAAATTTCGAAATTAAGACCCCTGCAAATTTATTTATAAATCGAAAGTTTATCAAGTCGATCGACTATAAATTTCGATATTAAACAATTTTTCAGATTTACGATTTTAAAATATAAATTACATATTTATCAGTTCGTCAAAATTTTTTTCCTAAATTGCCAAATTTATCACGTGTAAAATTTTCAAATGTAAAGCATGGTGAGTGCTTACATTTTTCTTTAAATTATAAGTTTATGAATGCATTTCTTTTTTTCAGTAAACTATGACTAAAGTTACGGCACTGATCACAACGGTATCTGGCACGTGCCTATTAACCGAGGTACGGTATAATCTTTGACCATTATCACCTGCAAATATGTAAAGAAAAATAAATTACTATTATACAAATAAATGATTCAAAAAGTATCTGCATGATATTTATTTCCCAGTAATATTAAAAAAAATTTAATCGCTGGGGAAGCATTAAAAATTATTATTTGACATGTTTACTAGACGAAAGAAAAGTTGATCAAAAGATTCGAACCGAAAGCACCTTGATTTCCAGCCTGACTCTTTACCACTGAACCGGCAGTGCTTGATGAAAGTACATGATACGAAGCTAGCCAGGTGGCTGATTACAACAGCAGTTGCATTACACACAAAGGACATGCCAGTTTATTCCCTTTTTTTCTCCACTTCGCGACGTATTTCGCAAAATTTAGGGTCACCATCATCGAGACCTGGCCCTTCGAAAACGTTATTAAGTTCAAGAATTCTTTTATGATGTCAGACTTATGAGTTAAAAAATTAATTTGCGAACGATTTTTACCGTTCCAATGCTGTGGTCTGCTATCCGCTAATTTCTCCCTCGCAAAATTAATATTTCTCGTGATAATAATGATTTCCTCAACAAAAGGTTGGATTTTTCCACATTTTATTGATCCCAGGATCTTGCAAAACTCCGGACATTCGACAAATTTTCTTTTTTCGTTCTTAAATCCTTCGGAAAAATATATATTGAGTCAGTGCCGTACTTATAAAAAAACTCAAAGTCGGTTTCAACACACACCCTTAAACAAAAGTAACGTTTTACTAGCATGGTTGATTCCATTGCGACACCGGCCGATAATTTTGTTTACAAAAAATCTGCCCGCTTCGCGCTCGGATATTTATTCTTTGCATTTGGAATGTTTGAAAAAAACTTTATTAAAAAGATCTCTTTTAGATGGCAGTATTTATATGAGTCTTCATATTCTGAATTGTCTACTTAATTAATTATAGTCAAAGATTAAGTTTCTCAAAGCTCTGTAGGTTTTGAGGTTCACATGCTCATCGTGACACTCGCGCTGCGCGCTTGATTTCCGACAGACATTTGTAAACAGGTTTTGCTCGATTTTTTTCTCGTAACTTTCGTCGTTTTTCCACACATTTTTTTTTATTTTATTTTTTTCCAACGTTATTTTTCACGAATAAAACAAAAAGTACGCGTCCTATCAAGAAGCGATTCTTAACGAAATTGTAGATCTTTTTTGGGATAACCATTTTTGTTAATTCATCTATTTTCGTATCCTACATAGTTTGTCCACAAAACGGAATTTTTTATTTTTCATTATTTTTTGTGCAATCAAAATTTGAATTTTCGATTTTTGAAGAAAATCCGAAAATTGGTTATGATAATCTTGTAGGGCTTTCAAAAAGAAATGTTTTTCTTCTCTTGACTTTTTTTTTATATCGTGCGTTTTTAGGATTCAAATTTTTATTTTCGGTTAATTAAACAAATATTGAAAACGCTATCACTCTGAGAATTTTCTTTTTATCGGAAAAAGTAATTTAAATAAATTGTTTTTTCTTTTCAATACTACAAATATCCGTACATAGAATTTTCATATTCAGAAAAAAGTTGTCTCAAAAATTTTCAAAATGCGCTCACTTTTTGAATTTTTATTAAAAATGGCTGGTTAAGGAACTCTTCGTTTCTTTCAGGACCTAAAATAAGTGTGCCAAAGATGAATTTGATTCGTTCATTTTTCCGAGAGTCGAACGTGGAGATCCGTTGAAAAAGTTTGATATTAAATTTCCGACAATTCTAATACTTTCTCAATCATAAATGATGAGAATGTAAAAATCAATAGGTATCTTTATTTGTTTTATTTGTCATACATATATACGTATGAAAAAAGCATAAAAACGAATAAAATTTAGAAAATGCTGTTACTTGATATTTTTATGTTCTTCTTTTACTCTACGATGATATATAATACGTTCCCCAGAAATTACCGCTAATTCATACATACCTAACCGTGGCCATAAAAACGTTTTAAAAGTTAAGAAATCACCTTGAACAATGTAAAGATGATTTAGAACTCCAAATTAATTACTGAACACTTGAAAATTTCCCCCTTATTATACCAAAAAACTACCCTTCGTGTGCAGAGGAACATATATATATATATATGTGTGTGTGTGTGTGTGTGTGTGTGTGTAAGTATGGATGTATTCATGTGTGTTCCGCTGCATACGTTTACGTGGAAGGATAGTTTTTTTGGGAAGATTATTATAGGGGGGAAATTTTCAAGTGTCAATTAATTAACTTGGAGCTCTAAATCATGTTTACACTGTTCAAGGCGGTTTTCCCAGTTTTAAAGCGTTTTTGATTACTAAGGGTAGGTATGTATGACTTCGGGGTAGTTTTTGGGGCACGTATTATATTTTATCGGAAAGCAAAAAAAGAACAAAAAAATATCAACTAACAGTGTTTTCTAAATTGTATTATTTTTCATTCTTTTTTCATACATACCCGGGGCAAAATCCTAATGCTCGGCAATCCTTCCTGCATGCTCTGTCACGAAAAATAGATTTCTCCGCGAGGTTGGAAAGAGCTTTTCAGTCCTCGTTTTTCCTCGAAAACGCTCTAAAATTGCAAATTCGGATGTAAGTAGGCTTCCGCGAGCTAAAGTGTCTTTAATGCTCGCGGAAGCAGAACCTCGCGCAGAACTCTATTTTTCGTGACAGAGCATGTAGGGAGAACTTTCTGCGTATTAGGATTTTATCCCCGGGTATATACGGTCCTCTGCGCACGCCTACGTGGAAGAGTAGTTTTTTGGGAAAATTAAAATGAGGGAAAAATTTTCAAGTTTCAAGTAATTAATTTGGAGTTCGAAATCATCTTGACATCGTTTAAAGTGGTTTTCCTACTTTTAGTACTTTTTTGATCATGAGAGGTAGGTATGCATTAGAGTATCTCTAGGGAGAGTTGTGTCACGTTACCCCCTCCACTAGCCGCCGCGAAATCGGAATCGGAAATACGTATCGAAGCGCGAAACATTTGAAGTATCCTTGAAGAGGTTGTATGTCATTATATATTTTCGTGCGGTGTGTATTTTAAAAACAAGCTTTTTTAATGAAGAATATAAAGAATATGAAGAAAACTTGCTCTTCTACGTCAACGAAGCTACCTTTGATACATTTCAGAAAATGGAACAAATATTCAGATAATTGCACCTGGTTGTACAAGAATTTGTAATAAAGCTAAATCAAAGGAAAAGGAAATTGAAAACAAATATGCTAGCGAAAGCATGGCTAGGCACATAACTTACCAGTAAGAATTTAGGTTCAATTGAAATATAATTTCAACAAATCAGCAGGGAAAAATTTTCTACGTTACTAGTGTAAATTACATCATAGTTTTATCATAAATCCTCTCTTACTTTTTACCTATTGTTCTGAAATAAAGACTTATTTGAAAAAAGTTTTTAGGACTAAAAAAACATTACATACACCTATTGTAAAAAGGGTTTTTTAACCTCATGAAAATACTTATTTTATTTTTGATTTCTCAACTCTGGTTTGAAAAATATTACTTTAACGTGATCTATATTTTGGTCTTAACTATGATTGAAATAAATTTATTTTTATTTGACATAATTTAATCAAAAGGTGTTGAAGAAAATGCCGTAACCTCAGAATTAAATTTCTTTACTTTACTTCACAAACAATACAATTAGAATTTTTTCCCCATGTTTTGTCACATTTTAATTATTTTTTATTAAAAATAGAAAATTTGTAGTATAAAATTTGATTTAGCTAATTAATTAATCAATATTGTAATAATGATTTATGTCATTAAAAAAAGTATATGTTACATTTTAAAGATTTTTAAGTAACAAATCTAAATTATTAGTATTGTTATTCTACTTACTCTCTATTAGATTTTACAGCCTTTATCAAACAGTCTTAAATAATAGTATTTTTTTTAATTGTGTACAAAAAGATTTTTCAAAACATTCTTCATTATTACACCTTCATTATTTTTTTTATTATATTTACCAGCTGGGCTAGTTTTCCCATCAATACTCTTACGACCTTTTAGAGAGCCTAAAGAATATTAGTCGAAAATTTGACGCCACTTGATTTGATCTATATAGATATACAGTCAATGCTATTTTGTATTATTTATCAAACAAAACCGATCATCAGTTAGCGATTCGGGTTGCGCTAGGAGCCATCTACAGTGCCTAATCTACATGTGTATAAATTTTCAAGTCGATCTATGCAACGGAGTGGGTGGTATCGAGCTTCAACCCCACAAATTTGAATTTTACATAGTAGATTCACTATTCTACTAGTGCCTGAACATTAAGTTTGACTTGACAGTCGCGCCAATTTCAAAACATAGGATTCCGCTTTCGCGGCACCAATCAAAAGCGGAGCAAGTAGTGACACAACTCTCCCTAGAGGAACTCTAGTATGTATGACTTGGAGGTGGTTTTTGGGGAGCGTATTATATATCATCGGAGAGAAAAAAAATTATAACTAACAGTGTTTTCTAAGTTTTTTATTTTTTATGCCTTTTTATACATGTATATGTTACGCTGCATACGTTCACGTATAAGGGTAGTAATTTGGAAAAATTATAATAAGGGGGAAATTTTTGAGTGTCAAGTAATTAATTTGGAGTTCTAAATCATCTTTACATTGTTGAAGGTGGTTTTTCCACTTTTAAAGTGTTTTTTATTACAACGGCTAGACATATGCGACTTAGGGTTAGTTTTTGGGTCACGTATTATATTTAATCGGACAGCAAAAACAGAGAGAAAAAATATCAACTAACAGTGTTTTCTAAATTGTATTATTGTTTATGCTGTTTTCATAAATAGATATGTTCCGCTGCACACGTTCACGTGGAAGGGTTGTTTTTTGGGAAATTCATCATGGGTGGTCGGGAGAAATTTGTAAGTGTCAACTAATTAATTTGGAGTTCTGAATCATGTTTGCAATGCTCAAGGTGGTTTTCCCACTTTTAAAACATTTTTGATCACGAGGGATAGGTGTGTACGACTTAGGGGTAGGTTTTGCGAAACGTAATATATTTTATCAGAGAGAGAAAAAAAAGCGAAAAAATCTGCCCTGATTGTTCATCTCATTATAATAATATTTAAAGAGTTGCCGTAGGTGGCGGCGCTGAGTGGACGTCGTGCTTGCGCCACCACCCTTTACTTGGAAGTTTAAAGAGCAAAAAAACCTTTTTTTAGCGTAAAATTAGCAAAAAAAAATATGGCGTATTCCATTTTTCAGTTTTCTTTGGTGACGGCGATAAGTGGATAGACGTTGTAATGGGGGAGGGGTTTGATCAACATTATTTCTATAACGTGTAACAGGGTGCCTTTCCCCACGATATGTTGAAACGGGTAGGGGTTGAAACAGCATTATTTTTTTAGCAATCACAGAGGTGCCCTCCCACCCCACGAGGTATTGAAGAAAAGTTGAAAAATTTTGAATTCCGCGAATTCCTTGAATTCCGTGAATTCCGCGAATTCCGCGAATTCCTTGAATTCTGGAAATTCTATTAAATCCTTTAAATCAACGAATTTCTTGAATTGTATGAATTACCTTAATTGCAAGAACAACTATTTGAATTGCATGAATTCCTTGAATTGCATGAATTCCTTCAATTCCACGAATTCCGTGAAAACGCACCCTCAGTTGCTACCGAGAGTGTATACACTTAGTTTCCTTAATCATCTTGCTTTAAAGAGGCATACCATTTTTTAATCATCGAAAATGTAATAATAGTATTCTTAAGCCCTCTTAACCTTGTTTTATGCTGCCGTATATTTATATTTCATTATTCACATAATAAAAAACAATTCTTATAG
>NC_046662.1:102982034-102986540 GCF_010883055.1 Belonocnema kinseyi
TGCTAAAAACAGAGAGCAACTGCATCTAGCTCTGGGGATTGTCGAACGATATACTAAGGAAATTGGAATGGAATTTGGGTTAGACAAATGCGCCAAGGTTTGGGCGTGCCACAGAGCCGCATTCAGGATGTGACATCTATAAAGGATACTCTCCGAAGCAGATACAAACGTCTCATCCGAGAGATTTGGTCTTCCGTACTGTCGGCGAGGAACAAAGTATCTGCAATGAACATGCTTGCCGTCCCGGTACTACTCTATTCATTTGGAGTAGTTCCATGGACCAAGAACGAGCTCAGATCTCTTGATATCGGGACAAGAAAGGTTATGCACATGAACAAAAGCATGCATCTTAAGTCTTCCGTTCCGCGACAGTACATCTCACGCCGTCAAGAGGGTTGCGGAATATTGAGTCTTGAATGTCTTCACAAGAAGATTATTCTGGGTACAGCACATAGAGTTGCAAATGGAAGAGACCCTCTTCTGAAAATGGTCAGGAATCACGAAGAAGTGGGAAAAGGAGCGTTTCTGTACAAAGCAGCGGAGGAGGCTGCTGAAGCACTCGGACTTGACTTCAGTATTAGGGGTGAGAAAAATGCATCAAATCTTATCTATCTCGAGTACTCACTCCTGAAAGCCCGGATTGAGGAAACACAAGAGAAAAACTTTCGTGAACAGCTCCTCGATAAGAGGATGCACGGTATCTTCCACAGAAATGTGAAGGATCAGTCAATGTCTTGTGAGCTAACGTTTTCTTTCCTTAAATCCCCCGGATTGAAGTCTGGTACGGAGGGTTTCATTTTTGCATGCCAAGACGGTGTCATTTCCACCTTAACATATCGTCGCTACATTTTGAGCCAAGACATTCCCGATGATAGCTGCAGGGCGTGCCATGCACACCCCGAGCATTTAGCTCACATACTATCTAGTTGTCCAACTCACGCGGAAACGACCGACATTCAAAGGCACAATGCGGCACTAATAGTGCTTTATTACCATCTCTGTCACTCCTACGGCATTAAACTTAATATCGCTCCTCTAAATGCTCCTGGGGAAATTAAGTCAATTGTTGAGAATGGGAAGTGCCGCATATACTGGAACTTTATATTCTCGACAATTGTTTCTGTTGCTCACTCGAGGCCTGACATGGTTCTTCTTGACTTCGAGAAGCGAACCATGTTCCTTATCGAATTTTCGGCACCAGCTGACAAAAACATCATCACCAAGAAGAATGAAAAGAAAGAGAGGTATCAACACCTTATATGGGAGTTGCAACGATTGTACCCGGAATATTCTGTTAAATTGATCGTCCTTATCATCGGCGCTCTTGGGGGTGCTAAGCTTTCACTTGCTAATGGCCTAAAAAGCATCCCTGCGTGTCAACAATATGCTAGAACACTTGCGGGAAAAATGCAGAAGGCGGTTGTCTTTGGGTCGCTCCGTGTTCTTAGGGTGCACGAGGCTTTTGCTGGATCGTCGTATTGATTCCTTTACAGACTGTAACCACCTATCTGACTGTCGGGAGACGTGGTTGTGACTGAAATTTTACCGCGATTTCGCTGGAAGCTGGTGCGATTTTCCAGATTAGCACCCGCTCCCGGCGAAATCCTGCAGTTGTCCTTATTACAAATTTTTAATTATATATATATGATTGCCAAAAGGTTAACCATTTTTGTCTCAGACATCTCCAGTGTTTTATACGTTACTGTCTAAAAGAAACGCCTTAACGTTACTGCTACTACCTGAAAATTTGTAACGCGTTACCGTTACTTTTTCTTAAAAGTAATGCGTTATCGTTACCGTTACTGAAAAAAGAAACGCGTTACCTTGCCGTTACTTTTTTTGTTAAATATTTAATACATTATTTGAATGATCAAACAGAATCTTGAGAATTTGATACATTTGATTGAAAACTGAAAATTTTAATAAAGCTGAATATTATATTTGCATTTAGGTAAAATAGTGTTAAAATACTAAATTTGCCTATAAACTCTCCTGTATTGAAACAATTGATGAATTGATAAATCTATGCTGCAGCCTAGTTAAAACGTTCCATAAAACTCCTTTTTTTTCAATAGTACCAATTTTGCGAAAAAGTCATCGCTCATGCGATGTCATTTGGTGTAAAAGTATCAATCCGTCTGTGCTGAATAGTAGGGTGGTCTAAAAAAGCATTCCAATTTTTTTTTACATTCTCATAATTTATGATTAAGAAAGTATTAGAATTGTCAGAAATTTGACATCACAGTTTTTCAACAGATCCCCACGTTTCAAGACCCCCTGAATCCGAAAATCAAGTTTTTACGATGGCGTCTGTCTGTCCGTCCGTCCGTCCGTAAACACGTTAACTCTCGAAAAAATGAACAATTCAAATCCACCTGTGGCACACTTTTTTATGTCCTAAAAGAAAGGACGAGTTTGTTAACCAGCCATTTCTGATAAAAATTCAAAAAGTTAACGCATTTTGAAAATTTCTGAGACCACTTTTTTCTGAATTTAAAAGTTCTATGTACGGATATTGATAGTATTAAAAGGGAAAAACAATTGATCCTTTTTACTTTTTTCGATACAAAGAAAAGTCTCAGAGTTAAAGCCTTTGCAACATTTTTAAAATGAACTGAAAATCAACATTTTAAGCCAAAAAACGCACGATATGAAAAAAGTCAAAATAAGGAAGGCATTGCTTTTTCAAAGCCCTACAGGATTGTCATAACAAAATTTTGGATTTTCTTGAAAAATGAAAATTCAAATTTTGATTGTACAAAAAATAATGAAGAATAAAAAACTCCATTTTGTGGTCTACAATTTCGCTAAAAATCACATTTTGATAGGACGCGCACTTTTTGTTTTATTCGTGAAAAATAACATTGAAAATAAAAAAGTAAGATGTACCTCGAAGCCTACAGAGCTTTGAGAAATTTAATCTTTGACCATAATTAATTAAGAAGACAATTTAGAATATCAACACGCATAACAATACTGCCATCTAAAAGAGATGTTTTTGATAAAGTTTTATTCAAGCATTAAAAATACAAAGAATACATATCCGAGCGCAAAGCGCGAGGTGTAATTATGTTTAAGACCGAAGCGCGAGATTCAACCGTCGCGCACCTTAGACACGCTCAAACTTGCGAGCAAAACGTGCCGCGCGGGTAGCGCGCGATGGAAATCGGCCCGCAAGGCGGGAAGATTTTTTTAATGCAAATTGTTTCTCGTGCTGAACATACCACTTTATACTGATAAGTAAACGTTTAAATAAATTGTTTTAACAATTCATTATTGCTTTTAGCAACTTTCAACCAGAAAAAACTAAAGTTAACTGTTGTTGCATGTAAGATTTCCCGTTGTTAAAAATTACATGCTATTTGGCGAAAGTTTATTCTACAATGGAATAAAATCTGCCGTCTGCTACAACGTCCTTAGCAGCAATGGAAAAACGGCAGCGCATGAGGGAATTCGAGCTATAAAACTGGAAACTAGATTTAAGGCTTTCGGAACTTACCAGCGGTCAATGATATTTAGATTTTGAGGTTTTAAAAACGCACTCCGAACATTTTCCCGTCCACGAAAAAGGTTTCACGGTTGTGGCATATGCGCTTGCCGTCTGCTTTTTAAAAAAATCGAGTAAAGGCTAAAAAATGAGAGTAAAGTGGTTAACCAAACTGCACTGACAGCTGTTTATCGCTGGTCGCTCAGCGTTAATTGATCGTACTAACAAGCATGTGTACTGTTGGTAAATTTGCACTCCCCTTGGCGGTAGTTTTAAATTAGAATGAAAATGCGATTTGTGTTCATAACTTTGTAATTGTTTATTGGCATGTCTTACTTGGCTTAGAAATAGTAAAATTGTGGAAAATCGTATAAATAAGGTAAATATAGCACAACCTACTCTCGTTTCATAGAACACTAATACCAAGCGCAAAAATTGTTACTATTATTTTTTTTTTTAATTTTTACTAGGGTAAAACCGGTTATACATCATAGCCACGGAGTAAGTCAAGTGATTGATGAAATTAGAATGTTATAAGTTACTAGGCAGTCTGATAAATACCTGAAAATTCTAAGAGATGGCATTAGTATTCACTAATGTGAACCATTTTCGTCGAGATTGTTCCTTCAAATGACGCCTGTCAAAACTTCAGCCATTTATGTTTACGCATTTACAAGTTACAGCACTGAGAAGCGACTAACCTCCGAGTTTTTTTTAATATGGAAAAATCTGAGTTTCGAGTTTTGATCAAATACTACAGTTGATGCTGAACGATCTGGGCACCCAAAAGAGGTCACTACACCAGAAAATGTCGAAAAAATCCATGACATGATGTTGAATGATCCCAAAGTGAAACTGAAAGAGCTAGCTAATGCTGTAGGCATATCATTGGAACGTGTGGGCAATATCGAGCATTTAGTTTTGGGCATGAAGAAGCTTTGCGCGCGATGGGTGCCGCGTTTGCTCACAGTGGACCAAAAACGAATTCGTGTGACAACTTCCCAGCAGAATTTGGCATT
>NC_046662.1:102986640-102992836 GCF_010883055.1 Belonocnema kinseyi
CGGCTTCGAATTGGTTCCTCAGCCACCGTATTCACCAGACCTGGCCCCCAGCGACTATTACTTGTTCCCTAACCTGAACAGATGGCTCACCGGTAAGCGTTTGTACTCAAATGAGGAGCTCATAGCTGAAACTGAGGCGTATTTTGAAGACCTTCCGATCGAGTACTTTTCGGGCGGTGTCAAAAAGTTAGAAAATCGTTGGACTCGCTGTATCGACCTAAGAGGAGAGTATGTTGAAAAATAAAACCGACTTTGGCCAAAAAAACGTCTCCGTGTTTCATTTTTCAGGGACTTATCAGACTGCCTAGTATATACTGAGTATACCAGACCGATTAACCAGATATACATTACTGCTCCCTTTAAAAAATGAAACCACTAAAGATATAATTGAACAATTAATTGATCACTACATTTACACCTTCGGAGCACCAAAAACAATATTAACTGACCAAGGACAAAACTTCATCTCTGACCTAATGCAACAGTTCGAAGAAGCCCTCAAAATACAACATATCAAAACGACAGCTTTTCACCCACAATCAAACGGAAACATTGAAAGAATGCATTCGACACTGGGAAATTTAATCAAAACATCTATGGCAGAAAATAACAAAGAATGGGATGATAACTTAAAATTTATAAATTTTGTCGTAAACACAACAAAAAATCAAACTACTGGATTCTCACCCTTTGAACTTACCTTCGGAAGACAACCCAATCTACCATCAATCGTCCAGCAAAACCCGAATATAACTTACCAAGAATTAATTAGAAAATGGAAGAAAAAGTACGAGATAAATCTATCCAGAGCCAGGGAATGAATTAGTCTAGAAAATGAAAAGACGAAAAAATACCTCGACGCGAAAATCATAAATCATCACCCACTGTATAAAGTAGATCAGTTGGTTAAGGTAAAGAACAATACAAAGACCAACAAACTAGATCCCTCATGGAAAGGTCCTTATAAAATAATTAAAATTCTGGACAACAACAATCATAAAATCCTAACAAAAAATAAGGTAGTTCAAGTCCATATTGACAACGTCATGCCTTATTTTTCAGATGAAGGTCAGCCTATTTCTACTGACAGTGATAACCCTCGTCAGAGCTCAAGTGAGAATGGAGCCGCTGACAACTAACCTAAATAAAGAGGAATTCGGTTTAGCTACTATTTACGAAGAACAATGGACACTGATAATCGGAATTAATCTCACCAATACTCATGACAGAATGTATAATATTAACAAATTAAAGGACTTTTTAGTCCAAAATTGCGATAGTAAATGCCCAGTTAAAAACACTGTTAATAGTGTGGTTTACAGGTACAATCGATTAAAAACAAAAGAAATTTTATTACATAATATTATGGGGAAAACTAGGTTCAGAAGAGGTTTATTCAATTTTGTTGGAGACATTTCGAAAACACTTTTCCATACATTATCCCAAAACGACATAGATCAAGTTAACTACGAATTTGATCAAGCCTATTCGGATAATAAAAAGGTGGCCGAGATTGTCAAAAATAATACGAAGATCATTAAACTAATTCTTGATAGTTCCTCACAAGATATGCAAAGTCTTAACGGCAGGCTCATGGCCGAAAGTCAATTAATGAAGCAATTAGTAAACTCGTCAAATGAAAACCGAAAACAACTCCTATTACAGGATAAGATAACAACCTTAGAGATCTTCATCTCCGAGATAAGTGAAGACCTGTCGACCGCTTTAAACGCAATTAACATCGGTAAACATAGAATGATCGGACCAACAATATTCACACCCGCAATAATAAAATCTACCATCCAAGAATTCGAAACCCAGTATAAGACAAGATACCACTTTGAAGGACAAGAAACTAACTATCAAAGAATAATTGACTCAGCAGATATCAATATAGTATATTGACAAAAAAAGACTGTTTAATATACATTATAAAATTACCTGTATTCAAAAACGAAATCTTAACTATCGAAAGAATAATACCTCTTCCTAATAAACAAAAAGATGGGACTTTTACGTGTATCATATTGGATCATGAATATCTCCTCATCGGAAGGTACATCTATGCACCAACCGATAGAGAAAGTTTAAGTAAATTTAAATCAGTGGAAGGAATTAAAGTATGCAAGAGACAGTAACCTGACTTCTTAACTTATCAACAGGATACTTGCAACGCTAGTCATCTTAACACTCAATCTAAAGGTAAATATAAATTAGAAACATTTTTACTACAGCCAGAGACTTATATACCAATTTCAAATGGATACCTAGCTATATTTACTCAAACGGAGCAAATCGACTTGATCTGCCCCAATTACTCAATGGACTCCCAAACCATTAATATAGGAACATTTATAATAACCGGAGAACAGTGCAAAATTATGTCGCCAACAATTTCATTGAATATTAGAAATAACGACCTAAATGTCACGCGGACAGTAAAACTGAACTTAACATACGACCTAGACATACCCGACATGACTTTAATAAAGAACAAAATGATTTTACTACGGAACATTATCGACTCAAATACGCTACGCAACACACACCTTAGTCAAGAAAACGCCGGAAGCATTTTAGATTCGATTTCAAGTCATCACGAGTCCAAACATGGAAACAAAATGCTTTAGAATGGTTAAAATATTTAGGATACACATTTTTAGGTATAATCACCTTCTTAACTATGTATAAAATAGGACTGTTCAACGCTATAATTGATCTTTTAAAACGTCTAATAGGCAACTGTTATACAAATTGTAGTTTCGGAAACAAAGCCAGCACTGTACACCGACAAGAGGCAGTTCCAATGATTAATACTAATGTTTCTGTACTGAAAATAATCACACCTAGATCTTGGAAGTTTTAGGTTTTTAGAGACTAAAAACAACCCAAAAAGGGGGCTGTAATATATAATTAGCCACAGCTTTCTCCTTTGAATAGGTAAGCATCCTATATATTAAAAGGCATTATGGCCGCTAAGTTAGTTCTAATCTTGACTTGACTCTGTAACTATACGAAATAAAGGCACGTGATATCTCGCTAGTGATATCACATATTTTTAAAAACACCTTTGAGCCTTTTTCAACATAACACTTTGGCTGATTCTCATTTTTTCCGTAGCTACAGTGAAAAGAGCATCACCCAGTTACGTAGTAATAAATAATTAGAAAAGTGTCTGCATGATATTTATTTCCCAGTAATATTTTTAAAAAAATCGCCGGGGAAGCATTAAAAATTATTATTTGACATGCTTACAATGCGAAAAAAGGTTGACAAAAAGTTTTGAAAATATAAAAAAATATAATAATATAAAAATATATAAAAATATACATATATAAATAAATATAATATTAAATAAATAATAAAGTAAATAATAAATAAATATATATAAATAAAATAATATAAAAAAATAAATTTTGCGAATGAATCTAACAGTTCAAATACTGTCGTCTGCTAGCCGCTAATTTCTCTCTTTCGCAAAATTAATATTTGTCGTGCAAATAATGATTTCCAGAACAAAAGGGTTGATTTTTTTAAATTTGATTGTTTCAATGATCTCCCGAAACCCCGGATATTTAAAACGTTTTTTTTTTTTCGTTCGAAATTTCTTGTGAAAAATTATATATTGAGTCACTGCCATACCTAACAAAAAAATGCAAAGTCGGATTGAACGAACGCCATTAACTCACTTCAAGTAAAAAATAGGCAAATAGTTCAAACATTCAGAATAACCCGCTATTTTCTATCATTAACCAAATAGAACATTGTTAACAATAATACAAAAATATTTAAACAATTATTTTTGCTAACCTAAATTTATTTAATCTTTGCCCTAACTTAAAAGTGGAACAAGTTAAAAAAATTCAGAAAAAAGGCCATTATCGAGTATTAATATAGAAGAAGATAACTATAAGCAATGAAAATTTGTTTAAACAATTATTTTTATATGTAAAATTAAATATTAACCATTCCAAGTGAAAAGTGGACAAGAAGTTGAAACTTTCATCGAAAAACCGCAATTTCCAGAATTATTCATAGATAAAATTATTAAAAATAATAATAAATGCTGCAATTACGAATTATCATGTCGCTTTAACGAATAGTATAGAGAGATTTAACTTATGTAGACGGTACAGACTATAGTTTATACAGCACTAAAAATTGTGAAAAAGTCTTGCTAAATAATTGTTCTGAGTGCGGTAACTGTATATTCACTGCGTTTAAACACAATTCTCAGAAGGAAGGGGACATGCGTATTATTTACGCATACTTTCCAGATCACAATTTGTCAATTTAATTCTGTACAAAAACCCAGAAATAAATAAGCACGTATGTTGACAAACTCATTTGACAATATTTACAAGAACATAACCTCAGTTTTTAGTTGTTATTCAACACGGCACTTACTCGCACATTTCTTGCGGGAGAAAAGGAGAGAGCAAATCACAGTGCGCATGTCCCCTTCCTTGTGAACATTGGGTTTAAACGCCTAAGTCTGGCAGTAAATGTACAGGTACCATAGTCAAAACTCGAGACCTGTACAGCATGATCGGTATTCTTATTATTACTCCGTGGCTAAAACCTAAGTACATAAGTCAATTGTCTGAAGGTAGTTGCGCGCGCGAAATTCGTCCAAAAGTTTAAACTCAGGTCGATGCAAAACGCCACGGCGTTTCTTCTAATATTTCGTCAGAGATTTTGAATAGGGTTGTACACTCTCGTTCTAGATTTAAAGAAACCTATCATATACGTATACATTGCATACTAGTTTAGCAATGAGCGTGGCAACACCGCACTCCGTTTAATGGCTATGGCAGGTACTCACGCATGTGGATTTGACAAGCGCTATATTTCGTGCGTGAATAAAAATATTATTCTTTGGACAGTTATATCTCTTATACCAAACTCAAGAAAAAATTGCAATTTTGGTCAAATGTGTCTTTTATCTTCTTCTACACATTTCTAGTTCATAATCTAAATGGTAAAAACTGTTATATGCTACAACTAAAATTGTATAAATTTAACTCGTTTTTATATGGGACCAATGTAAAAGGTACTGTGTTTAGTAGAAAATATCTGACTTCACAGGCTCAACATTGAGTTAAAAACTGCATGGTCGTTGCATTCTAATCTCCTGTATGTATTGCGAAAATTTAAGAAAAGTGAAATCTCGCGTGAACTACTTTAACCACTACACTATTACAAGAGTTGTGATCTATAAAATAATATCAAAATTCATTTATAACTCAGAGGTGGCAATCTCGAGAACGACTTCTGAATACGCGCTCATGACATCGCGACACATAACAAAAACTCTTGGATTTACCTCATATCCATACAAGTCAGCTTAAACAGTCAAGGAACACAAAGACGTCCTGCTCCAATAAACTCTCAAGTTTACGCGATCTGTGAATATGTTGTTCTATCCAAAATTTTGTTATTTTTCATAAAACCCCTCCTTTCTAAGTGGGAATATTGTATAAAGTGAAGAATGTCACAGAAATGTCAAAAAGGAATGTTTTTACGTAATTCAACCCATCAATTGCCAATTGTGCCGTGAATTCATCCGGTGGTCCGCGCGGATAGGTTGCGTTGTTCCAACTTTAGGGTTGAGCTAAGCAAACCAATCGGATCGGTAGCATGTACCGATCCTTCGGTAATGTCCACTGTACTACTATTTTAATCACGGTTAAGTTGATTTTACATAGCTTACAGTATGTAATAATAGGAAATAGAGATTTATTTTACTAAAGGATAACCTTTAAATTAACCTTAATTTCATTGTGACATTTAAGAAATGCTAAGTGATGTTGACATTTTAGCCCCCTTATTAAAAGCAGTTTATACTGTTACGGTTACAAGAAACTCTCTACATTTCTTGATAAGTAAATATTACATTTCTTTTTCTGCGTGCAGTATTCGACGCCGGATCCTAATATACCAGAACCTTTTAAGACCGGTCATTGTTACATCGGACTCGGCGTGCACATACTCACACTTAGGATATCAGCGCCTCCGTGGTCCGATACCTTTTGAGCGCCGCACTGCTTTTTGGTTATGCATCAAATCGTCTTTTCCTTCAGTGCAGATGCCCGCCATACGAGGGTGGATTGATAAGTTTCCGGCCTGACCAAGAGATGGCGCCACTAGGCCTACCTTGAGGTGGCGTTCTATAGTACCATCCTTAGATAGCTTG
>NC_046662.1:102992936-103005060 GCF_010883055.1 Belonocnema kinseyi
GACCGATTGAAAATCGAAATCGCCGAAAAACGACCGCATTTGAAGAAGAAAAAACCGCTTTATCATCACGACAATGAGCCTGTTCATTCATGCTTAGTTGCAGAAGCAAAATTGCATAAAATCGGCTTCGAATTGGTTCCTTAGCCACTGTATTCACCAGAACTGGCCCCCAGCGACTATTACTTGTTCCCTAACCTGAAGAGATGGCTCAGCGGTAAGCTTTTTTACTCAAATGAGGAGCTCATAGCTGCAACTGAGGCGTATTTCGGAGACCTTCCGATAGAGTACTTTTCGGATATTATCAAAAAGTTAGAAAATCGTTGGACACGCTGTATCGACCTAAAAGGAGGGTATGTTGAAAAATAAAATCGACTTTGGCCAAAAAAACGTCTCCGTGTTTCATTTTTCAGGGACTTATCAGACTGCCTAGTAGCATTACACGTTTAATGTAGAGTATATTTTTCTGTAATATCCTGAAACCTTTCCCTAAAAAGAAGTCGTTGATGGGATGCTTTGGACGTCCCACATTCGTCTGGGTCCGATCCCGTATGCAATAAAATTCTACCGACTAAAAACACTTTATTCTTATGCATTTTGAGGCCCTGAATCCGAATTCACAACTAGATATTTCGAGAAATGCGTACATCATTGTTTTTTGCTAACTTTGGTTGTTAATTTTTGTCGATGCTTCATATCGTATGCGGATCGGTTAAGCGCATCGCTTACGCACATCGGTTTTCGGTAGCATCATTTGCATCGAAATGTTTTAGTTACTTTTATTAAAGTGATTAAATTGATGATTATGGATACTTAATTAATAATGATAATATTTATTTAAATAACTGAATGGAGCCTCTACAAAGTAGAGGATAGAAGATCACGGAATAATTGCAATAGTTTTTTCTTCAACGGTAGAAAGTTTAAGAAAATTTAAGACACATAACGCCTGTTGACTGCTACACTTCACACGCATCGTCTGTAAGTAGCAGTAAACAGGCGTTACACGTCTTATATTTTTTTAACTTCTTACCGTTGCAAAAAAAAAAATATGACGGTTTCTTCCTGACCTTCTATACGGAATTTTAACGTAGAATCCGAATTTCAACCATTTCAAAGTTGATTTTGCTGTTTTTTAGAGTTTTTTAAAAAGAAATTGAACGGGGACACAGTGGGGTCTTTACGGGTACTTTGTAGAGGCTTTATATGGTTATTTAAATAAATATTATCATTATTAACGAATTATCCACAATCATCAATTTAATCAGTTTAATAAAAGTCACTAAAAAATGTCGATACAAATGAATCTGTCGATGACCGATGTGCGTAAGCGATGCGCTTAACCGATGCGCATACGATATGAAGCATCGAACATACCTTATTGCCAATTGCAAAAACTGCATTTTCCCGAGA
This sequence comes from Belonocnema kinseyi, assembly GCF_010883055.1. Lineage (NCBI taxonomy): Eukaryota > Metazoa > Arthropoda > Insecta > Hymenoptera > Cynipidae > Belonocnema > Belonocnema kinseyi. The sequence continues at coordinate 102,994,347 of NC_046662.1, forward strand.
CCTACGCTAATATACAATAATATCATCGTGTAGAGTAAGGTTTAAGGAATGAGCAGGTTTTTTCAGTTTAGAAAAATATTGAATAGGTAAAAAGTTATTAACAACCAAAGTTAGCAAAAAACAATGATGTACGCATTTTTCGAAAAATCCAGTTGTGGATTCGGATTCAGGGTCTCAAAATGCATAAGAATAAAGTGCTTTCACTCGGTAGAATTGTATTTTTCTGCGCGTCGCAGGAGAGGTTCATTCGAATCTTTATACTTTTTTATGCGCGCGTAATGTGAATTTTAAAGGTTACAATATTTTTTTAATTCTCCAAAAAGAATAGCATATGCGGGACACCAACCTATTTTTTCGACACACGAGCTGATAATACGGTACTGTCCGGCTCAATGCGTCCGGTTGGCTACCTTACCCAACTTCCACCTACTCCAAACCTCCCCATCTACCAAGCACGTAGTATTCCTTCCATAAATCGCAAAATTTAGCTACTAAATATAAATCAGGTATACCTCTTTGATATCAGAACAGCCGAAACCAGTTTTCTTTATTCAACCAAAGTTTTTAGTTGAATTTTTTGGTTAATTTTACCAAACATTTTCTCGATTTTGTCCAATGTTTTGGCTTAATCCAGCAAATTATTTACATGTGGTTAAAGTAGCCAAATTTCATGAAACAAATATTCTTTTAGGATTTTTTTTGTTCATAAAACAACGACATGCTATGGTTCATTCGAAATTATTTAAGCTTTCATAATTCAAAGAAACTGCAGATTTCTTATCATTATTCCATATAAATAAACTGAATTACTTACAGGTGGCTAAGAAAGCTCATGTGGAAAGGAATAAAAAAAGACTTACAGATGTCAGACATGTACGAACCATTGGAATGTAACAAATCTCAAATCGTAGGCAATAACCTGGAAAGGTAAAGCAATAACTTCTTTACATTAAATTTATTATATTGTACGGGTAAATTACTTTTTAACATAAAGCTATATTTTTCACAACAACCCTGCCGAAAGTTTGACATTCATTGGTAATCATGAACGACTGCGAAGAGTTTGAAATTTGGTGGGCCAGAGTAAGGCATTCCCTAGCACTACCCATAGAAAATCTCATAATATTCTCAGGTGAAATAGCCAGACCCGTTTCAGGCTATCTGCAGGCTCGATTTGAATGACTACATCTGAGGAAATAGTCAGAGAGATTTGGGTCCTTTTAAAAGTGAAGGGACGATCATATAATGGGCCTATTGTATTCGCCATTTAGCGGGCGGGCAAAATTTTTCTTAAAATTATTATCATCTGTTTTAATTGATGAACTTTCTCATTATACGTATTTTATGAATATAACTTATAAACTCATATACTATTTTGGAGTTGATTTCTAAAATGTTAACTGTTTTGGTGTATCTCATTCCATTAAAGAGATACGTTAAGGGTCGTCCATAAACTGTGTAGCCTATCCAGAGGGGTGTGGGCACTGAAATATTATAATGAGTCACGTGACCCTGGCGGACCGAAGGAATCGAATGGAGCCTCCACAAAGTATCCGTAAAGACTCCATTGGGTCCCCATTCGGTTCCTTTTTAAAAAACTTGAAAAAACAGCAAAATCAAGTTTTAAATTGTTGAAATTCGGATTCTACGTTAAAATGCCCTATAGAAGGTCACGAAATAATAGCAATAGTTTTGTTTTTGCAACGGTAAAAAGTTTAAAAAAATATATGACGTATAACGCCTGTTGACTGCTACACTTCAAACACATCGTCTGTAAGTAGCAGTCAACAGGCGTTATACGTCTTATATTTTTTTTAACTTCTTACCGTTGCAAAAAAAAATAATGCTATTGTTGCATGACCTTCTGTAATAAATTTTAATGTAGAATCCGAATTTCAACAATTTAAAAGTTGATATTGCTGTTTTTTCGAGTTTTTTAAAAAGGAACCGAACGGGGACCCAATGGGGTCTTCACGGGTACTTTGTAGAGGCTTTATTCGGTTCCTTCGTTTCGCCAGGGGGAGGGTGGTTCGTCTGTGGTACGTGTTTTTACATTAAAATATTTTCATTCGCTACACCCATGTCAACTCGATTGTCAAAAAGCTTAAAAAATTTGTTTGTCTGTGATACATGATTTACATGCATGGCTAGTCTCACCTTTTATTCAACCTGATGACTTATATGAATACAAATTTAAAACTTTGTTTTTATAAATAATTTTGTTAAAAAATGTTTTTCATAAAAAACCACCAGTTTTTCTAGGGGGAGGAGGGGTGTGAGAAGTAGCTGCCATATAGTGCGTGGGGGGAGGCGAGCCCTAGCGGACCAAGTGAACGGAAAGGATACTCTATACAGAGTATCTTCATAGTATCCACATATTATCTCTTTCGTATCGTGCAATAAATACTCAAAATCCCGTGAAATCAACTTTTAAATTGGTGAAATTCGGATTCTAAGTTAAAATTCCCATTAGTAGTTCACGGAGTAACAGCAATAGTTTTTTTTTATAACGGTAAAAAGTTTTAAAATATTTAAGCCGTATAGTGCCTGTTGACTGCTGCACTTCAAACATATCATCTGTAAGTAGCAGTCAACAGGCGTCATAGGTCTTATATATATTTTTTTCAATTTTTACCTCTGCAAAAAAAAACTATTGCGATTACTCCGTGACCTTCTAATGGGAATTTTAACGTAAAATCCTAATTTTACCGATTTAAAAGTTGATCATGCTGTCTTATTAGTTTTTGTTGCATGAACGGAAGGGATACTGTGTGGATACTATTAGGATAATCTCTAGAGTATCCTTTCCGCTTACTCGGTCCGCTAGGGGGGCTCAAAAGTGACCAAAATCTGACTACGTAGTTTATGGACGGCCCCTTACAATCATTTCAATTTTAAACAGTTAAAAAAGGTAGATATCTGAAATAATCGAAACTTGTAGATTTCGAATGATTATGTTTTAGGCTTTTAATTTTGAAATTTAAAAAATCTATTTCTGAATTTTAATCTGAAAGCTTAACAAAGGACCCTTGAGTGTCGGCTACTCTATTGAGATAGCTTTTCGCTTGTTATTCATGATCAAATTCTTATTTCAATTTAAGCCACGCTACTTGTTATTCATGAACGTATTCTTATTTCAATTTCGAAAAGGACATTTTAAAGACTCAAGACTATTCAAACGGGCTACCTATACCTTTAAAAATATACACCTGAGTACCTGCGGAGAATTTCTCGGAAGCTTTGCAGAGCCTAAAAATCTTCAGTTAATATTCTGAGATTTTTATCCCTAGTTTTCTTTTCCTAGGTCACAAAATTGATCACGCAGCGGGAGGATAATAAAGAGGCCTGAAATTGGCCACTGTTGACTCGCTCTACAGGCCTCAATAGTCGAACTTTCAGAAGGGGCGTCTTGAAAAATAGATTACAATTCTATTTTAAATTAATTACGTGTTTGTCAATAGGGAATGGAAAAAAGAATTGCAGAAACTTAAATCTCTGGAATATGAATTAGAAGAACATGAAGGCAAAGAAGTTAAAAAGAAAGAAAAGGTACCGAGTTTAAGAGCTGCCATGATTCGTACCTTTGGACGGAGTATATTTTTTCTTGGCTCTATCCAATTTTTTTTTGCTATTGTCTTACAAACTATGCTTCCGGTAGTTCAAAAATGGGTCATAGGCTATTTTAAGGATAGTAGTTCCAAAGAAACAGAATCGAAGGAAGAAGTTCTACTTTATGCTGCAGCTTTAGTCATCGTGTTACACCTTAATGCTGTTTTTATGCACCATACTAATAATTATGCTCAAGAAATCGGAATGAGAATTAGAGTAGCATCCTCAGCTTTAATTTACAGAAAGGTATACCCTAATACTAATTTATACTAATATAACTATATACTAACTATAATAACTAACTATATACTAATACTAACTATTTTTATATATTTTAAAATATTTTTTCATATTTATATTATATCCCTGTTTTGAATAAAATCTGTCTTTAGAGTGAAAAATTGTCGAATTTCAATAATTTTGGTGTAGAAAGTTCTTTTTTTAATGCTCGGCTTAGAATAAGAAATACATTTTACACAAAAAATATAGTGATTATTTAATTTTTCAATCCAAATACGTAATTTATTTGAAACGGGAATAGGCTCTAATTACACAGCCACACACAAAAAAATAAGTGTGCGGATCTGATAACAAGACACACGTATTCCTATGGATTTTGGGGCGCTGAATTCAAATTCGGTATCAAAAATCACCCATCACCACATGGTTGAGCCATAACCTCAAAAAATGACGAAAAATCATGCACTGAGGCAAATAAATTTCAAAATAATGCCAGCCATGCAAATTTTCATCTCAAAAACATGTCGACAACTGTGAAGGATAAACCCTTGTCTGATATCAACTTATTTAACATAACTTTACCAAACAGAACCTGACCTCACCTAACCTGAATGAACAGAAATTTATTTAAATACACGTAAAGCTCTGGAAGCATATTTTCCCAGTAGCAAACGTGTGCTTCATCGAATGGGTCAACTCGAGCCTAACCTAGAGATAAAGCTAACCTTGACTAACCTAACCTAACCTAACCTAACCTCACGAAACACAATGAAACTGATTGTGTTGTCCCGTTGTGTTTGCGGTATCGTTTGAATCAGCTTGGGCTTAACCTGCAAAGAGGTCAAACCTATCATAACCTAAAAAAACCTGACCTGACCTAACCTAACCTAACTTAACTTCACGTAACACAATTAAACTCATTGTGTTGTCCCGTTGTGTTTGCGATACCGTTTCATTCAGCTTCGGCTTAACCTACATAGAGGTACGGTGCTCAGTCTTAAATGTGTGCTATGTTTAATAGGTTAAATCGATCTTAACCTACAAATGAATCTAACTTAACAGAACCTAACGAAATTTTGCTTAACGCAGAGCTTGAAATTTTGCTTAACGTCGAGCTTGATCCTTCAAATTGCGCCTGTCAAAACTTCAGCCATTTATGTTTACGCATTTACAAGTTACAACACTGAGAAGCGACTAACCTCCGAGTTTTTTTTAATATGGAAAAATCTGAGTTTCGAGTTTTGATCAAACACTACTATCTTCGCAAGAAAACGATATCCGAGACCAAGGCCAAGCTGGATAAGTATTACCCGGACTCTGCACCGTCGATTGGAACGATTCATAAGTGGTTTACCGAGTTTCGTTGTGGCCCTATGAGCACAGTTGATGCTGAACGATCTAGGCGCCCAAAAGAGGTCACTACACCAGAAAATGTCGAAAAAATCCACGATATGTTGTTGAATGATCCGAAAGTGAAATTGAGAGAGGTAGCTAATGCTGTAGGCATATAATTTGAACGTGTGGGCAATATCGTGCATTCAGTTTTGGGCATGAAGAACCTCTGCGCGCGATGGGTGCCGCGTTTGCTCACAGTGGACCAAAAACGAATTCGTGTGACAACTTCCCAGCAGAATTTGGCATTATTTTCGCGTAAGCCGACCGAGTTTTTGCGCCGATTCATAACCATGGATGAAACCTGGATCCACTACTACACTCCTGAGTCAACGCAACAGGCAAAGCAGTGGGTTCCACCGGGCCACAGTGCTCCGAAACGTCCAAAAACGCAACAATGGGTCGGAAAGGTTAGGGCCTCCTTATTTTGGGATGCACATGGCATAATATTCGTGGAATATCTTGAAACAGGTAAAACCATAACCGGAGCATACTATTCATCATTTTTGGACCGATTAAAAATCGAAATCGCCGAAAAACGACCGCATTTGAAGAAGAAAAAACCGCTTTATCATCACGACAATGCGCCTGTTCATTCATGCTTAGTTGCACAAGCAAAATTGCATGAAATCGGCTTCGAATTGGTTCCTCAGTCACCGTATTCACCAGACCTGGCCCCCAGCGACTATTACTTGTTCCCTAACCTGAAGAGCTGGCTCACCGGTAAGCGTTTTTACTCAAATGAGGAGCTCATAGCTGAAACTGAGGCGTGTTTTGGAGACCTTCCGATCGAGTACGTTTCGGACAGTATCAAAAAGTTAGAAAATCGTTGAAACTCGCTGTATCGACCTAAAAGGAGAGTATGTTGAAAAATAAAACCGACTTTGGCCAAAAAAACGTCTCCGTGTTTCATTTTTCAGGGACTTATCAGACTGCCTAGTAACACAACAAAATTCATTTTATTGTACTACAGGTGGTTAAAAATTTAGACGCATATGACTCATTGGAGAAACTTAGAACTACAAGTAGAATTGATCCCATTTCAATTAACCTGACAATGTTTGTATCAATTAAATGTAGAATTATAACTTAAAACTGCAAATGAATAAGAGTTTTATTCAAAAAATGTTTCTCTCTGCTTTTCTTAAACCTAAGGGATATATTTATACTATCTTTCGTGTTTACATTTTATCTTGCTTTTTATCGTAATTAGTTTGATTTATAGACCTACATCAGACTATTTTCTGCCTGCTATAACGTGTCCTTTTTTCTGCATTTGTAGGTTAAGATCGGGTTAACCTATTAAATATAGCACACATTAAAGACTAAGAACCGTACGCTTACATAGCTACACGTATGGTTGAATTTCATTCGATTAGGCTAGGTTAGGTCAGGTTTTTAGGTTAGGATAGGTATGACCTCTTCGCAGGTTAAGCCTAAGCTGATTCAAACGGTACCGCGAATACAACGGGACAACACAATCAGTTTAATTGTGTTTCGTGAGGTTAGGTTAGGTTAAGCTAGGTTAGATTTATTTCTAGATTAGGCTCGAGTTGACCCATTCGATGTAGCACATATTTGCTACTGGGAAAATATGCTTCCAGAGTTTTACGTGTAGTTCAATAAATTTCTGTTAATTCAGGTTAGGTGAGGTCAGGTTCTGTTTGGTAAAGTTATGTTAAATAAGTTGATATCAGGCAAGGGTTGATCCTTCACAGTTGTCGACATGTTTTTGAAGTGAAAATTTGCATCACTGGCATTATTTTGAAATTTATTTGCCTCAGTGCATGATTTTTCGTCATTTTTTGAGGTTATGGCTCAACCATGACGTGATGGGTGATTTGTGATACCCAATTTGAATTCAGCGCCCCAAAATCCATAGGAATACGTGTGTCTTTTTACCAGATCCACACACTTATTTTTTTTGTGTGGCTGTGTTATCTAAAAAGATTAAATTCTAGTATTTGTGCAGTAAAATGAAGTAATTACATTTTGAGGTTGATTCCTGATTTCAACGCCTTTAAGTTAAAACAATGTTTAAATCTTAATTATAAACGCACTTGTGGCATATTCCCATTTTTTACGCCAATACAAGAAAGTATAAAAACAGTGTATAAAAAAAAAATATTGAATGAAAAGAAAATTATGTTTCTGTAAGAAAAATGCAATAATAATTTAGAAGTACAAAACTTCGAAATAGGTATTTTTTTAATATCCATGTAATTTTCTATCAGATTCAAATTTTTGTTTAGATTGCACTATTATTGTTATAAATGGAAAAAATTTGAGAGACAACGTATTTCAGCAATGAATATTGATGTTGACGAAAGTGCAATTCTGCAAAATTGATAGATTTTAGTTTATTTTTGCTCTGATTATGACTGTTATTTACAATCTTCAACTGTCATCTGTAATTCTTCACGTACATGCTTCCTAATTGAAAAAAGGGATTGAACGCAAAAGTTTGAAAGTTATTTTGGGAAAAATTTGCTATGAAAATATTCTAAAGATTCTAAATATCGTTAGTCAAAGTATAACCTTTGAATTGTGTACCTCGATTTACCGTATTGACCCTAAAGTTTGAAAATAATTTTCTCAAAATTTCCCAAAAATCAATTGCTCCAAATTGGACGGTTCGTGAAAGAACGAACGTGAAACAATTCGTTAATGTTTATCACAAATGCATACCCACGAGTTACGCCACGTACATGCACATTGGCGGTTGCCATGACAACACGCGTTGAAATGTGAACTTGTGTTTTAAACATTTCTCTCACGATTTCCGATTTCTAGGTTGCGGGTTGAAAAAGTGAATTTTTAAATAAAAGTAAAAAGTACATATTTGAAGTTTGAGGAAGTATCTTCGATAGGTAACAAGTAAGTTGAGACAATGCTTCGACTTGTTATTGACTCACAAAGTCACAGTCCTAAGTTTGGCAACGTCGCGTGTGAGCATGCGTGTTATTCGAAATTCGCGTATAAACTAGAGCACGTGGACCGGATGAAACGTTGCCATATCTTCTGTTCGCTGACGTCAGTCATATAGTTACGGTATAAATAATTTTTTTCTATTCTAATAGGCTCAGAATAATACTTTTCGAAGCAGATCTGGATTAGAGATAGCATTCGATATATGTCAGAATTATTTTATATTGCAGAGTAAGTATTTGTTTTTCTTTTTGAATATACCAGTCCAGATGTTTCTACACATTTAGGAATACGATACCAAAACAAACCTAAAAACGAATATTTTTATTTTTGTACAAAGTCTTTATACATAAAATAGGGAGTAATTGTGGTGAATGAAATAGCATAACATATTTTTGAGTATGTATTCTTTTTCCAGCCATAAAGTGTTTTATAACTAGATGTTATAATAAAAAAATAAACACAAATACGAGCATCACCTTAATATGCATCGCGATGTCAAAATATAACACAAGGGAGTGAGTGGAACACGTGACAGTACAAACAGCACTGCACATATGCGCGGAGCTACTCGTGGGTATCCATTTGTGGCAAACATTAACAAATTCTTGGACATTCGTTGTTCCACTTTTCCTTACCTAACACATGAGGTAATAATAGCGAACACTATTCCTTTGTGATTTAATACAAGAGTACATTTTCGGCAAATTATTATAAGGGAGATTTTGCATAGTATCGTAGGATCCAGAAGACACTAAATGATGCGCTAATAAACGTCGGACAGCGCAAAACGCATGGGAGTGAACCTCTTAATGGGACTCCCGGTAACACAAAAATTTGTGAACACTAACACTAAACTCACAGAACATGCTAAAAAACGTCATCACGTGACTTTACTCAGATAACAAATCGTGTGCGCAAATTTCGCGCACGCCGATGCCCTCATAAAATATTTGCAAGAATGGACCACATCTAAAAGCATTCTGTGCACTATAAATGCAGTTTCAAATCTGCTAAAGTAAATATAAATTTATTATTATTATCCATTAAAAACATTTTGAAATTTTGAATTCAAATAAATACGAAGAACAGAGTTAAAAAAATTATTTTGTGCAAAATAAAAATATATAATTAAAAGAAGTTAAAGAAATAACATTAAAACAGGAAGATACAAGTTCATAAAACGCATGTAAGAACTTATTATTAACTGCATAAAATCTATGAATTCGAAAAACAAAAACAAAAAAAAATAATAAATATTCAATTATTAATTTTGTAATTACTATTTATTTGATAAAAAGAATTCTTTTAAGTACCCATCTTAAATTTCGCGCCAATCGCGGACAAGGTACGTGCGACCCAAAGGGTGCGTTCCAGACGACCACTCGGGAAGTGCTCGTAACGAGTGCCCCGAACTCTTCTACGCATGCGTCGCGCTCGGTCTCTGATTTGTTGCTGTTTGCGCGCATCTTAATATTTTAATAAACTTTAAATAACAAAATTTTCGAATAATTAAAAATATGCAAAAAAAATACAAGTGAGTACCGAAGGATATTTTTTTTTACACAGTATGCCCTTAATAATTTTTTTTTTTTATCAAGATTCATTAATATCTGTCTAATGAACATTTATATAAGTTGAAATGACATTATTCATAATAAACAATCAAAATTTTATTTTTCATCATTTCAAATTGTGCGCGAAAAGCAACGAATCAGCGACCGAGCGCGACGCATGCGTAAGAGAGTTTGGGGCACTCGTTACCAGCACTGCACTTGGGTGCAGTCGGAGACGTTCCACGACGTTAATTTGAGTGTTGGCAAAGATATTATAAACGTAGATGCGATGCGGGCTTAGTTGTCCGCCATAAATATAGACGGCGCGTCCGGCGAAAAAAGTCACTTCCCCTCTACCCACCGCTCCCCGTAGAAATAACCAATCGATATAGTTTGCCAAGAACCACTTGGAGCGCTGTAAGCAACTCTCGGCACACCTTCGAGGCGCACTGATGGTAAACTTAGCTTGGACAAGAACCATTTGGATTGAAAGTAAATTGCCAATTAAAACATTTTTACATTTATAACTTTGTAAAGCTTGGTTGTTTTAATAAATATCACAAATATAAGTCGATGGGTAATTTATATTACGGTTTCATATATTTTCCACTAATTCTAAAATTATTAATTATAATTTTCATTCTATATATTGTTTATATATAGTTCTTTAATATTATTTATTTTTTACTTTTAATTTTGTGGTCTGCAATTTCTACGGACTTTCTTAGTCTATTCGTCTAATAAAGTTCTCGTATGTATTTTCCAATTTCTTAATTATTATATATTCTAACGTTTTTATAAAAATATAATTATAATTCCCAGTGATAGGAAAATTGTTCTTTCGGTTTTTAGATGTTAAGACGACAGTTCCAAGCCAGATTACGTTTCGCATTGGCAAACAACATTAGACGAACAGAATTTCACTGGCACGTTCATAAAAAATGTCATATTCCATAAAATATATTTTAAAATAAACTTTAAATCATTAT
>NC_046662.1:103005160-103006326 GCF_010883055.1 Belonocnema kinseyi
GTTTTTTTCCGATGACTTCATGCAATTTTGGATCAATGTGAGTAATACAAAAAAATGGCATACTTGAAAACTGTTCCGCGGTATGCTGCCGCATAACGCCCGGATGCGAGCGCGAGGACTCCCTCTACAACCGGCTCTGTAACTCAATGAATTTCAATTTGTCCATTCTCTTATTAGACATTTTTCATAGTAAAAAAGTCAAGCTTTCTTTTGAGACTATTTAAAAAAAATCGTAGATGCCTAAATTGCGAAAAAAGTTAAATAAACAATTGATTAATTGAAAAAATTGTTCAAACAATTTTTTTTGTTATAGAGGATGAAAGCGTGTAAAAAGCACTTTCCAAAACCCTCATAAAAATATTAAATCGCGTAATTAGAAAGGAAGTTACAGGCGTTTGAAACTATCCCTGCAGGCATTGGGGTTGAAAATTCAACCCCCCCACACTTGGGGAGGGTTGGTAATCCTGGTCTATAAGTTTGTGGATTAACTACTGTTGGGTAGGCGAACATATTCCCAGAATTTAGAGACAATCGAAAAACATGACTTTTTGAGTTGGGGCAGTTGAGGAATAATGCCCCATATAGTTTGTGACAATTACAGGATAATGTTATCACGATGGGACAACACTGAATAACCACATCAGTTATGATTTACGAAGCCTATAATATTGTCTAAGACCTTGAGTCAAGAATCTGGCTATTTCTGTATGACTCGCAGGATTTCGCCGGGAGCAGGGTGCTAATCTGAAAAATTGCACCCGCTTCCAGCGAAATCGCGGTAAAATTTCAGCCATAACCACGTCTCACAACCTTGAGGTAGGTGGTTACAAGCCCAGAGGTCGGATTCACCGGAAAAATGTCCACGAAGCTCGTCATCCATTTCAGCCAGATCTTTAGGCTTAAGAGAAACCTTGTTTTCGATGTTTCTCCGGGTCCCAAAGCATCGCTCTTCCTTTATTAGATGCCTATCCGCGGTTGGTCTTATTGTCGCCTCTCTTTCTTTGTTGCCGGCTTGTTCTAGCTGTGGTAGAGTAGGCGTTCCGCTTACATAGCCCCTTTTAGGAAGTAGTTCAGCATGGTTTTGCAGACGTTGCTGCGAAAAGTGCGATAGCTCCGGGTGTTTCTCGCACCACAGAGCATGCAGCCGTGCCATGTAACCCCGTTCA
>NC_046662.1:103006426-103009418 GCF_010883055.1 Belonocnema kinseyi
TAATCAGCGACCCCAAAAACCTATAACATATTTTTTTGGATTTTTTTACCGTTTTCTCTCGATTTGACCTTCCAATGACCTTGAACCTGACGCGATAAAAGTAAAAAGATGCCAGATTTGTATTCGGCGACCCGAAAACCATAGTAAACCCGAGCTAACCTCAGAATACATGTTTAAGAGTGTCAAATCTCTCGAAAATACAGTTGGTGGGTAGTGGTGTTTCCTATATTTGTAGGGGTGGCTGGGGGGTGGAGGGTAGTCCGTTTAGCGTGCAATCGACTCGGGATACTTATAAGATACTACCATAATTTTTTCAGATTTTTTGGTCCAAAAGTAAATTAGGCCAAAAACCGGCCTTACCGACCCTCCCCCTTTCTAAGTAAAGAGCATAGTTTTTGTATCATTTAAGATGTCGGCTTAAGTACCAACTAAGCAGCATTTAAGGGAAGTTTATTACTTTTATTTGTCAATTCGAAGAAAAGTGCTGCTGAAAGTCTTCAATTGCTTTTGGAAACGTACGGGGATACCGCATACTTATATATTTTGATGCGCTGATTACGAATTTAATAGTAAAAAATTGGCGTCTAGGCTATCTTCATGGTGAAACCATAAAAAAACCATAAAACTTATGGTTGCGTTTATCTAAGGCAATTTGCAAAATTTCGCAAAATGTTCTTTGCACATGTTGTAGCTCCCATTAAGGCACATAGTTTTTGTTTTTAATATTTTTTCTGCGAGTGATAGTTTCCGAGAAAATGAATGATATATCGATTTTCATCTAAAAACAAACAATAAACATCATGGATTTTTGAGTTTATTTCAGCCAATACGCAAAAATCTGCGACATTTTCCAGACAAAAGTTCTGGTTCTCATTGAGATTCAAATTTTCTTCTAAAAGCATTTTTTTCCACGAGCGATTGTTTCTGAGACAATTAGTGATACATCTAACAATCAACTATTTCGGTACTTTTTGTAATGTGTTTTCAATGTATCTGTAAATTGCCTCCCCTAATTCGTGGTGACATATTTCCCACAAATAACGAGAAAGTTGTTTAATCGATGATAACGTGAGGTTGTTGATGAACTTGTAGCATAAGACTCTAAAAGGAACAAGTTTTCAACCAAATTAGAGCTGCGGTCGCATGATAACGACTGCGGGCCCGCTTGCTCACCCTGACCAATCGCCGATACTGGATTTCCAAGTACCTGTATCGTACGGCTACTTTTTCTTGTGCCTGCCATGACAGCTTGAACGCCTTCACCCAGGGACTTCGCCGGTGACTCATTGCCCACCGTCACCACGTGGAGGTGCCCTGGGAGCAGGCACAAAAAATATCGATTCACGATGTCCCTCCTCATAGCATATTATGTGAGTAATCAATCTTGGCCTCTGTTTGACCTGGAGAATGACCCTGTTGGTCAAATCTAAGGTCATCCCTTACGGTGAAAATTCTCAACAGTTGAATGTAATTTCGTAAAATGATAGACCCATGGTCTAAAATTTAAAGTCTGTAAAATGTAAACACTCAAGCTTAAAATTAAACATTAACTCATCCAATTTCTCATTTTAGGCTCTGAACCTATCATTTCACGCAAGATGCTTCACCTCAATTTCATCTTGTGGCCCTGTATAATTAATGCACGCAAGAAACACACACCCGTAGTACTGTGAGCGCGGACGGTAGAGAAAGACCTATCGCTTATTGCATTGAAAGCTGTTACATCTCATCAGATGCATCATTAATTTTCTCAAAAAACATCACTTGTTGAAAAAAATGTTTAAAACAAAAAATCTTCATATTAATGAGATCTACAACTTTTATCGAAGATATTTTGTGAAATTTTGTTTATTGTCTGGGCTAAAACCCAAAAAAACCTTGATTTTTAAGGGTTTGTTTTAAAATAAAAATTGATGTATCACTAATTATCGCGAAAAATACCACTCGCAGATAAAAATGTTTGAAATAAAATGGGTGTGACTTGATGAGCTATACAACTGTTTTCAAAATATTGAGCGGTATTGTGCGTATTGGCTTAGATAAGCCCAAAAAGCCATGATTTTTATAGGTTTTTTAAATGAAAATCGATTACCACTAATTTCTGCGAAAATGATCACTCTCACAAAAAAATGTATGTTACAGAAAATATGTATAAAATATGTATTTTGATAAGATCTATAACTGTTGTTTGAAAAATTTTGACCTGTAACGTCTTGGGCTAGCCTTTTGAGGAACTTTGTTATTTTATTAAAAATAGAAAAATTTATTTTATTCACTTTCTGAAAAAATACCGATATGTAGGACAGATTGGACAATACACATTTCATATTAAATATATGGATTTTAATGAGTTCAACGTTGCGAATCCCGAAAAACTTACTTTGGTTTATTAATTTTTTCTTACCATAATAAATTGTATTTTTTTGACCAACTGCTTTAAGTTAGATATATTATTCTTGAAATTAATCAACATTATTTACATAAAACTGATATTTTGCATTTTGTAGAGCATTTCGGGGCACAATACAAGGGGGTTGAGCGCGTTAACATTAATAGTTATTGGGTGCGAATTTTTCCTTAAACATTCCTTAGAAGGCGGTCAAGCTTTAACTTACAAAAATTTAATAAAATGTAGATATTTCGGGTTCCAATAGTGTAAAAAAATATTACGAATTTTGCCGACGTTTTGTGAACATTGCAGTTCAGTCCTGAAGAAGTAAACTGCAATGGTCAGAAAACGTCGGCAAAATTCGTCGTTTTTTACACGATTGGGACCCGAAGAGCAAATAAATTTGTAAATCAGAAAGGGGGGATCAACCGCAAAAAATCGAAAGTCAAATTTTCACAGGTGTAAATGTGTAAACACTATTCTTGCACTCTTTCAAGGCCTTCTTCTATAAATCTGAAAACCTTTAAAAAATGGCATTTCTGAAAATTACAAAAAAATAAATTTGTTGTTGAATAAAAAATGATTAAAATGATTTTTGAGATC
>NC_046662.1:103009518-103017603 GCF_010883055.1 Belonocnema kinseyi
TGTAATGCGTCTTCGATTATATACTTTACCTGATGTAGCCAGGTATTATGTATAATGCCTAGGGATTATATGTAATGCCTGGATTATATACTTTGCTTGTAACATATAGATTTCTGTCTCATACGTAAATCGCTAAGATATTACCCGATAGGGTAAGGGGGCAGCGCCAACCAGTGGGCAAAGGTGATTTTCCATACAGCATGGCTATTATTTAACAATTTTAGTTTTAATTTGCATAAAATAAATCTATTTCATGATAGAGATATTTTTACTTCCTAAAATCTTGAAATTTGACTTTGCAAAAGAAAAATTATACGGAAAACAGTTTTTACCACGAAAGAATGGAAGTTTCGCTTCCAGAAATATAAAGCTTTCAACTTGATTGACTATACTTACAATATGAAAATTTGATATATTGACAGATAGAACAATATCACACAATCTAATCATATTAATTAGACGTAATTCAAGTCCAAAATCTAATAAATCTTATAAATAAGTGAGGCTTAGCCAGGGGGGCAGGCCCGACGAAAATAATATTTACAAGTACTCAGGTGAAACACATGTCACAAGTTTCCTCGATAAATGATTGGCAATGTATAACAGCAACTTATCTTGTGGGCTACATGGAAGAAACTATTAAATATTATAATCAATCCGGTCGGTATGCAGTTTTCTTGTATTAGAACAGTAGAAACATTGCGTAAAATCCATTTCTAGTAGAATGTCAACTAATAAGAGGTTATATTACAGCTATTTCTATTTTTATTCAAAATAACTTATTCTTCATGTTGGATATCTTTAAAGTTAAATTTGCAGTACATAAAATACCACAGAAATAAACCATCATATTTTCTTATCTTTAAATGCTTTGATTTTCATCAAAAGCTGCAGACGGCTTTGCCCTCGGGTGAGAGGCAAAATTTTCCGAGAAAATACAACTTGCTAGAAATTATTAAATTACCAAATCATTGTTTTTTTTATGTGATTAATACTTATAGTCATATGATATAAAATAATGTAGAACTCAAAATGCGAAAAAATGGATCAATTCAATATCTCATTAACTTTAAAAATCCATTGACTATTAACTGGTTGGCGCTGCCACCCCCTTACCCTGAAAAACCATCCTGGCGGAGCAAATGAACGTAACAGATACGGTACAACCGTACTCTTATACACTGAGAAACTTTGCACTTTGAAAAATTACTAAATTAGGTTACAATCAAGGCACCAAGGCGATAAATCGTATATTTTAATACAGAAGTCGTAAGCTATAATATTTTTATATAAAATTTCCATATTGATAATACGAGGTCTTAGTATTTTTTATAGTAAAATCCTAGATAGGATAAATTAGTAGACATAATTAAAATATTTGAAAAGAGTGGAAATAATAATTACCTAAAATAACATAAAAGACTACATTTTTAAGAAGTATGGCTATTGTCTGTGGGAATATGAATTATACCGTGATACTTCCTACTTGTTGTATTATAGAGTAAAACAAATTCGGAAGATCGCTCTCGAATGTTGGTAAGTGACTTACAGTGCACTCGTTTATCGTGCACTGCTGTATTCCAGGAGCACTCCGTTCGCTCCTTCTTACATCTTCCTTCTTATTCCCACCTGCCTCGGTGCAGATCAGAGTGCACCAGTACAGGATAACCGAATACGCTATTAGGGTGCTCGCACAAGAAAATTCTTGTGCAGCCAACCAATCGCGTGCGATCTGTTGCGCTGCTACGGTGTGAGTTGCTTGCACACCGTTCACCTATCGGACCGCCGCTCGAGAAGTAGAAGTTTGCGATGTTGCCAATTTGATGTATTATATTATTTAATTCTTATTAAATGATAAGGACTATATTCTATCCGTAAACACATCAATATTGGCAAAGTCGGATACTTCTGCTTCTCGAGTGGCGGATCCGATAAGTGAACGGTACGTATCCCAGTGATGCCAGATCTGAAACGAGATGTGGTCAAATACTATGACAGTATTATGTCCGTGTGAGTATAGTAGGAGACGATGACTGGGTTGCGCGCGCAACCCATTTCTCCCCTTCTGAATTTGAAAACTCGAAGGTGCACAATTGCGGGTCGGAAAACTTCGGCGGTTCTATATATATCACTATCCGCTTTGAAATAAAATCAAGAGATTGGGATTTTAATATTTACAGGTTTCGATGCTGGCGATTTTCATGATTTGAATACTTCGCGCGCCTCTTTATATGCGCATATTTTTAAGGTTACGATATTTCAAGTATAAAATAATAATGATATAAAAATCAATAAAAATTAATAAAAAGTAATAAAAGTCATAGGTCGAAGGGCCTATGACAAAGCCACTGAACGCGTCCTCGGTTTGCGGATAGAGGGTCCCTGTACATAGGGTTACTGCTGAATATGGATACAAAAATAAATAGGCAGTCGCGGACAATTGTCCAGGGGTGGTCCCGAAGGAATTAACCCCCAAGCGGAGGTGTGAAAACCGTGCCGAAAGCTGAATGACACCTGGGTGAGGTGTCTCGAACGGTGACTCTGGGATACCGAGCGACCTCTCAGAGTACGGAGCCTTATCCTTGCATGCGGGGCTCTACATGGTTGGACGAACCCCTTTCCCTAGCTTCTCGTGGGAACGCGCAGGGCTCCCGACAATGGGTCGGCCAACAATGCCGACTAATCTAGAGCTCGGAGAGCCAATGAAAATGGATTTAATGCGATGGATCGGCGGGATCTCACGACCTTCGGGTGGACGGAGCGACTGAATGATGACTTGCTAGAGTGCTACGATGCGAGTGTGGCCCCTGAACGGGGTTGCATGGCACGGCTGCATGCTCTGTGCTGCAAGAAACACCCGGAGCTATCGAACTTTTCGGAGCAACGTCTGCGAAACCATGCTGAACTACTCCAAAAAAGGGGCTATGTAAGCGAAACGCCTACTCTACCACAGCTAGAACAAGTCGGCAACAGCGAAAGAGAGGCGACACTAAGACCAACCGAGCACAGGCATCCAATAGAGGAAGAGCGATGCTTTACGACCCGGAGAAACATCAACACCAAGGCTTCTCTCAAGCCTAAAGATCTGGCTGAAATGGATGACAAGCTTCGTGGACATTTTTCCGGTGAATCCGACCTCTGGGCTATCAATTATTGTGTGTATAATGCAGCGAGAGCTTTGGCAGATGCGAACCGTAAAACAAAACCAACCGTTGATCGTAAGACCAAAAGACGAATGCATCAACTTTCAGTAAAGATAGGCTAGCCAAGACAGTACGCGTCCCGCATTCAGTGTGTGATTGACTACATCACATCTGGCAGGAATCTTACCGCCAAAGTTCGAAAGTTCGCGCGCGAACTCCGGGCCCGTTATCACACACTTAACAAGTCAAAGCTGCTGACCATCAGGCAGCATAATGTTGAGAGAATACGGATACTATCTGACGCTAAGAGAAGTCTTGAGCGGAGGGAGACGTGGGTCAGAGAAAATAGACAGTTTCTCTCTGACCCATCTCGACTTTTCCAAGACCCTCCAGTTACTGTCGAACACCCACCTAAACCAGAGGAGGTCGAAATATTTTGGAGAGAAGTCTACGAAGTGCAGCATAGACTGAACAAAGACTCAGAAAATATAAATAACTTCAAGGAGTTATGTGTTGCCCTCATAATACCTGATAAAGGATGCCCACTTATCACTACCGAAGAGGTGAAAAAAGTATTAACAGGGGTGAAGAACTATTCCGCACAGGGACCAGATTCTATCAAAACCTTCTGGAGGAGGAAGTTTTCTTCAACCCATCAGCATTTGGCCCGTATTTTCACCTCATATTTGAAGGCGGAAGAGCTGATTGTGGAGTGGTTGGTGGAAGGGCGCACAATAGTCCTGCCGAAATTAGGCAACTTAGCTGACCCGAAGAATTACAGGCCAATAACTTGTCTGAACACACTTTATAAGATATTCACAGCTATCCTAAATGATAGGATTGTTCGGGCAATTGAACCTGTGTGGCAAGAAATTTATGAATAACGAGGCTCAAAGAAAGGCGTAGCCGGATGTCGAGAGAACCTGCTCATCGATAGATGTGTCTGCAAAAATGCAGCATTCTACCAGCGTAACTTATCGATGGCCTGGATTGATTATCGGAAAGCTTTCGATTCGACCGGCCATAGACTTATCATCTGTCTTTTGGAAACCTTGAAGGTTCATCCGCAAATAGTTAGGTGCATACAGAGATTGATGCCGCTGTGGAAAACCAGATTTACTATCTCATCTGGAAAAAATCGTGCGACAACTAACAAGGTCACGTTTCAGAGAGGTGTCTTTCAGGGCGACACCATGAGCCCACTCCTCTTTTGCCTTACATTATTGTCACTATCTCTAGCACTTCGCCATTCCGACGGGTACTTGTGCGGCAAACCTGCAGATCGAAAGTACAAGGTCACTCATGTATTTTACATGGACGATCTTAAACTCTATGCTAAAAACAAAAAGCAAATACATCTAGCTCTAGGGATTGTCGAACAATATACTAAGGAAATTCAAATGGCATTTAGGTTAGAAAAATGCGCAAAGGTTTATTTGAAGCGAGGAAAACTTAATGGCATCCCTGAAGATCCTGAACTCGTTGATAGGAGCGCTATACGACACCTTTGCCCTGGAGAGACTTATACATACCTGGGCGTGCCACAGAGCCGCATTCAGGATGTGACATCTATAAAGGATACACTCCGAAGCATTAACAAAAGCATGCATCTTAAATTTTCTGTTCCGCGACTGTACATCGCACGCCGTCAAGGTGGTCGCGGAATATTGAGTCCTGAATGTCTTCACAACAAGATTATTCTGGGTACAGCACATAGAGTCGCAAATGGAAAGACCCTCTTCTTAAAATTGTCAGGAATCACGAAGAAGTGGGCAAAGGAGCGTTTTTGTACAAAACAGCAGAGGAGGCTGCTGAAGCACTTGGACTTAACTGCAGTATTAGCGGCGAGCAAAATGCATCAAATTTTATCTACCTCGAGTACTCACTCCTGAAAGCCCGGATTTAGAAAGCACAAAAGAAAAATGTTCGTCAACAGCTCCTCGAAAACAGGATGCACGGTATCTTCCACTGAATTGTGGAGGAACAGTCAATGTCGTGTGAGCTAACGTTTGCTTTCCTTAAATCGCCCGGATTGCAGTCTGGTACTGGGGGTTTTAGCTCACAAACTATCTAGTTGTCCAACTCATGCGGGAACGACCTGCATCCAAAGGCACAATGCGGCACTAAGAGTGCTTTATTACCATCTCTGTCAGTCTTACGGAATTAACCTAATATCACTCCTCTAAATGCTCCTGGGGAAATCAAGTCAATTGTCGAGAATGTGAAGTGCCGCATATACTGGAACTTTATATTCTCGACAATTGTTTCTGTTGCACACTCGAGGCCAGACATGGTTCATCTTGACTTCAAGAAGCGAACCATGTTTGTTATCGAATTTTCAGCTCCAGCTGACAAAAACATCATCGCCAAGAAGAATGAAAAGAAAGAGTGGTATAGACCTTATAAGGGAGTTGCAACGGTTGTAGCCGGAATATTCTGTTAAACTAATCGTCTTTATCTTCGGTACTCTTGGAGGTGCCAAGCTTTCACTCGTTAATAGCGCGAAACTTTTAACGGATGGTCGTATTGATTCTGTTACATACTGTAACCACCTATCTCACGGTCGTGAGACGTGGTTGTGGTTTAACAGCCGGTAGAATGACGGTTTAGAGTGTGCGTTGGGTGTAAGTTTGGTGAAAGCTAATTGAGGCTAAGTTACACAAAAGTTTAAAAAATGCAAGAACAAGATAAGATGATTTTAATTGCTGCTTCAGTGACGAAGTCATTGTTATTACAAACAGCGATATGTTCAATAACAGCGGAAAGTAATGAAAATACTAAACTTTAGATGATGAAGATACTAAACTTTAGTCTACTACTAAACTTGCGATTCCCGCCACCCATCGAGTGACACCCACTCTTCAGCCGAGTGATCACATTTTCTGCCCTATCGAGGTGCTGCCCTCATCGTACTACGAAGTCGAATTCTTGTTTTCTCATTCTTCGTAAAATATGACGGTAAAGCAGTAGACAAATGTTTTGAGGTTTTTTTCAAAATTTATTTGATAACAATATTTTATTATCGTAGTTTTAATAAATAATTAATATTGATTAAGAAACAATTTTATTTGGGGAGTCTTATTATTTGGGAATTTTCAAATTCGTTAATATTATAAACTGTTCAGGAATTTTATTAGTTTTGGAATTGTATTTTTTGGGACCGAGAGTTTTACCGAGTCGGGAATTTTATTTTTCGGGATATTTCAACCGTCCCCATAGAATTACAGAAAATTTGCTCTAATTATAATTTCGGCGCTCCATCTTGTTGATTTTTTGCTACAGTATTATTAAAAAGAAATGTGTATGGAAATTTTTGATATCACAAAGTTCAAGATAATCTCAATTAAAAATTTTAAAATTCGCTGTACATCCAATTTTTATTCTTGTGTCTCGGCAATTTTTTTCTAATCCATTTCAGTGACTGGTAAACAGGGGTGATTTTCTCTTAGAAAATAAGTGATTAAAATTTGAAAAAATTGGGTAGGCTTTTTTGATATCTAGGTATGTAAAAAAGGTAAACTACAGAAAATTTAAAAACTAATTTAAGAACTATTTATACTCTTTTAAGATACCAATACAATTTACATAACACTAATTGTAAAATTTGCAAATTTTTAGGCCTTCAGTTTAGGAACTTGAATTTTAACGTTAAAATTGGTTCATTTTCAGAATACAGCCTTATTGTTTGAATTTTGAGAATTTTTCGAAATTTTTCGAAATTGTTAAAAGGCGAAAAAGTTTGAATTTAAATATTAAAAATGCGAAAATACACCATTTTCCATGTTCATTTGCAATCCAGCGAGTCACTTTCTTTCGCTTCTTTTGAAAGTCGATCCTTTGCTTTCAGTTTTCTTTTTAAACTATACCTTGAATTCAACGCATTTCAAATTAAATTTTTGCAACTGCATTTAGATTCAATTATACAAAGGTTTTTTGTTTTATATATAAATTATTTAAAACATTTTATTGGTTTTTCACGACTGTAATTTATAACTCTAAAATGGAATAATTGTAGCTCAAACATGAGAAAGTATAGACTAATTTCATATTTAAAGAGATTCTATTACATATATTGAACTATTGAAACCTCTGACCTTTTTTAAGGTTTATAAAATTCTTTTAAAAACTTGCTTTAACAATTTTGGTTGTGATTTCTTAATAAAAGAATAAGTGCTATTTAGTCTCCAGAACAGCATATTGAAAAATATTTAAAGCCTTAATAATTTAGACATTTTAAATTTGTAGTCTTCAGAATATATTGAATAATTTCAAATTTAAACCTATTTAAGTATTTCATCTAAATTTTTGAATGGAAAGTGTTCGATAATTTTAGATTGAAACCTCTCAAATTATTTAGTTACAAATTAATATAATACAACTTCAAGTTTTATTTATTTTTGTATAATTTGCCCCCCCCCCACAAATTATTTTTTTGTAAGAAAATAACGCCTGATTTTTGTAAAAATTAACAAAAATATATTAAAGGTTCACTCAAGGTCATTTTTGTACAAAAAACTTGTTCCCGAATAAATTAACTCTTATTGTTTCCGATTTCGTTCTGTCACTCAGGGTAATTTTCTGTGAAAAATATTGATTTACAAAAAATATTTGTCAAACAAGAGAATGGATTTCTTCGCCCGAGATGCAAACGTAAATTGTACTATAGTAAAAACAAGTGGAAAAATTTAGACGAAAGCCAAAATTGGTAAAGAAAACAAACCTTTGTCGACCTATAAATACTAATTTTATTCCCCGAAAGATTTTTAAAAAATCTCTTCGAAACCTTTTATTGCAAATATTTAATTGAAGAAAAATATTTGTTATAAAAATAAAAATAGCTCAATTTTTACATACAATTCTTAAAATAAAAAAATCTGTGTGTCAAAGCACAATCCAATCCGACTATTCTCTCGAAAGTTATCCGATATACAGACAACCACAA
>NC_046662.1:103017703-103020941 GCF_010883055.1 Belonocnema kinseyi
ATTCTTAAAATAAAAAAATCTGTGTGTCAAAGCACAATCCAATCCGACTATTCTCTCGAAAGTTATCCGATATACAGACAACCACAACCACAATAACGACGAGGTAGACGCCAGGGAGACAGACAGTTACCGATGTAAAAACTTGTTTTTCTGACTCAAGGAGCCTCAAAACGTCGAAATTCAATGAAATTCGCGAAAATCATTTTTCGCATAAAACTCTTCTCATTATGGATGAGAATGTGATAAAGTAATCATGGGGCCTTGAAAAAGTAGCGTTTGTCGCCTCTTGACTTTTTTCCATATCAAGCTTTTTTTCCTTCAAATGTCCATTTTCGTTTGGTTTTTTGGATTCTGAAAATCCTTTAACTTTGGTGAGTTTGATTTTATCAAAAAAAGTTGTTAGGATAAATTGTTCATATTTTTTTGTACCATAAATAGCTGTCGATAAAATTTTCAAATTTTGAAAATAAGTGGTCTCAAAAATTTTGAAAAAGCTTCAATTTTTTGGATTTTTATCAAAAATGGCTGTTTAACGAACTCGATCTTTCTTCCTGGTCCCTCGAACAGTGTGTCAAAGCCCAATCCAATCGGACCAGTCTTTCGAAAATTATCCGAAATACAGACAACAACAACGACGACGCCGGACAGACAAACAGACCCCGACGTAAAAACTTGTTTTTCTGACTCACGGGGCCTCTAAACGTTGACATTTGATAAAATACGAAAAAGTTATTTTTCATAAAAAACTAATACCTTCTCATTTTTTATGAGAATGTAGAAATTATCAACAAGATTTGTAGAAGATCTTTCAAAGAATAAAATTATTGTCCCGCAAGTTACAACCGAAAAATTACAATTTCAAAAAATGAAAGTTGTTTTAAATATTAAGCTAGACTCGCGACCGGGACAAATCAGAAAATGGAAGTAAATTTCAAAATTGAACTGCAGTTCGAGTATTAAAAACTAAACAGTGATTGATTTTACAAGGTGATTTTAGATCTGTTCAAAATGATATAATTTACATATTTTAATGTTAAAATTTGAACTAATTTAATTGCAAAGCCTTAGTAGTGACACACGTGTAAAGTTCGATTTAATGGCTTCTTAAATGAACGCCTTTATTCAATTTCAAAATCTTTTTGAAGTATTATCTCAGTATAAAATATTCCATTTTTAATCTATTTGGTTTGGAAATAAAAAAAAACAATTTTCAATAGTAAACAATTTGAAAATGAATTGTCACAATTTCATAGTGACAAATTTAAACTTGGAATATTACGATTATAATTGTTTAATTTTTATATTTGTATTTTGAAGGTAAAAGTATTTCATTCTGATTCTTAAAGAACAGTTAAATAAGCATTAATTTACAAAAAAATCAAGTAAGCTGGAGGTTTCTGAATGTTACAAAGAAAAGAACAAAATTTGAAGCTCCTCAAGAATTTTGAAATACTAGGAAAACCATACAAATTTCTGGGTAGATTTAAAATGATTTTTTATTTTGAAAAAGTACATAACTCAAAGAGAATGTTTAAAAATATTTCAAAACATTTCAAAAGATTGACAATATTAGAAAAAATCTGGAAGCTCTTAAAACAATTTTGTGTGCAGGATTTTACAAAAATGTTAGGAAAAATGGGAATCAGTCGAAAAGACATTTAAAATTTCCGAAAAATTTTTAAAATAATTTAAAAAGATTTGAAATAATTTCAAAGAGAATAGATACTTTTGATGATTTTGAAATGTTTTCAAATGTTGACTTTTTATTTTGAAAAATTATATATTTTAAGAGGAGGTATAAAAATATGGGACCACTGACAAAAATTCCGAAAGGGATGAATGAAAAATCCCAAAAAATGAAATCTGGGGCACCTGAATAATAATTTTATAAAAATTGTATTAAAAAATACATTAAAAAACACGTGTGCTTTGAAAGAAAAAAATGTTCTGCCTAAATTTTCTTCGTACCTACATAATAACATTTTTGAAACAAACTTTCCAGGATTCAATTCAACAATGATTTATATCAAAATTTATTTTTATTCTTTTTTTTATTATTAAAAAATTCGATTTCTCAGAACTTTTTTATGTTTTTTTCAAATACAATGCACATTTTCAAACAAATTTTTTCCTCCCGAAACATATATTCGATTATTGTATTTTCGATAAATAATATTTAGTAAACAATTTTTTTAATTGTTTAAATTCAGAAATTTTCTATTTCAGATATTTTATGATTCAGGAATTTTCTTTGGGGATTTTTAAAATTCGGTAATATCTTATTGCCTGGAATTTTATTTATTTTATTTTTCGTGAATTTTCCAATTCGACTTTTATATTTCGGGACTTTTATAATTTCGGGAATTTTATTACTGGTTATTTTTCAATGTACGAATTTTACAGTGTCAGGAATTTCATTTGTCTCGATTTTTCAGTCGCTTTTTCCGAAAAATAAAATTCCCACATCACTGTAAAAATTCCGAAATTATAACATTGCAATGTTATAATTTCAGAATGTTTACAGTGATGTGGGAATTTTATTTTTAATTTTCCAATTCGGGACTTTTATATCTCGTCAATGCATTGTCGAAATATAAAAGTCCCGAATTGGAAAATTCTCGACAATTTACAATCTTACCAAATTTAAGAATTGCCGACAGAAAATTTCCGAATTATACAATATCCGGGCTAGACAACTCTATAATTTGAACAATTAAAAAATAGCTGGTTAAAAAAATTTTTTTTAATAGAATAATAAAATATTTTTACCGAGGAAAAAACATTTTTAATGTTTAAAGTTTCTAAAAATTATTGTTTGAATTAAAAATAACAATAATTGAACAAATGTATTTTTGGAGAAAAAAGGTTTTTTTAAAATGTGCATTTTATTTTTGTACATTACAGAAAACGCTCACAAAAATAAAATTATTATTTGAAAAAATTAAAATAAAAGTCGCGTTAAATCAGCCTGCATTGAATCCCGCAAAGTTTGTTTCATTTGAAGCAGCAGCATTGAGCCTGGAGTTTTATTATTCGGGAATTTTCAAATTCGATAATATTGTAAACTGTCCAGAATTTCATTATTCTAGAAATTTTTACTTCGGCATTTTTAGGTTTCAGCATTTTGTTTTTTCGGGAAGTTTACAGTGTTGAAAATATTTCAAAAATTTAAAAAGATTTATAAAATTGTAAAAAAAAGCTTGAAGATTTTGAGGCATTTAAAACTCCTGAAAAACTT
>NC_046662.1:103021041-103022894 GCF_010883055.1 Belonocnema kinseyi
TACGGTACTCAATAATCTGATCCCTCTGTAGTTATTGCAGTCACTTTTATTTCCCTTTCTTCTGTATATTGTTACGATAATGACTTTTTTACAATCGTCTGGTACCACACATATCGATCGCACATCTAACAATAATATACTGGAACTTAGTCCATGCACCCTCTATACTTTTGTTCCTTATAAGCGCCTCCGAAGTTGCCTAACCATGCGTTCGGTCATTTTACTTTGAAAATCTATTTGCACTTCCGGTTTCTTTAGATTCTCAAATTTGATTAGCGTTTTATCGTTTTCTTGGTTCTCTTCTCCCTCCATCCCTGACCTAAGATTATTTTGGAGACGAGAAGATAATGATCAGTATTGCATTCAGAACCTCTCATGGCCCTTGTATCTTTGACTAGTTCTCTTGGTCTTTCATCTGCAACATCGCTATGTTTCATTTTTAAGCATATAACAAAACTCAGCCATCATATATTAACGGCCCATCTTCTTTGGTACTGACGCACCATTTTCTTGGTATCTTGGCGAAAGCGTTTACCCTATTATTCCCAGTAATCTCAGAGATTTTCCAGAAAGTATTCAAGATGAGAGTGTAGGAAATGCTAGTTCATCAACCAGTCCACGCGTTTCTGAGCAACTCTTTTTAAACTTGGCCATGTTGCTTTTTGACGATCACTCATTTTCGTGGTAAATTTTGTATCGTTAAACATAGTACGGATTTGAGGACCATCAAACATACTTTCTTTCAGTTTAGCATCGCTTATTTCTGGTAACTTCTCTTTCAAATATTCAAAACAGTCCCTAACTTTGTCTAAAGCTTTAATGAACTGTTTCATGAGACCTAGTTTGATGTAGAAAGCTTTAAACAAAATATCTTATGGGTCAACTACATGTTAGCGCATTATGTTTTGCAAACCAGGTTGGAAATCTGTTCTCTTCGGCCATTTTTTCTGTCTATAGTATTTCTCTCTAGCTCTACTATCCCATATGCATATGAAACATAGGAATTTTGTATATCCTGCTTACTGCCAAAGAATCATGGTTCATATCTTAAGACCGCCGCAAACTTTCCATTTGTGTCCTGAGTACTTTAGTTTGTTCAACACTATTTGTAAATTCTCAAATGTTTCTTTCAGCTTCGCTGAGTGAGCTAATGGGGTATGTGCATACGTGTTTCCATTGTGGATAAGAACAACTGTCAGGCTCCGTTTTGAAAAGTCAATAAACAAGCTAGACTCTGCTTATTATAAATATTACGTTTCAATTAATTCACTAATTATAAGCTTTGTTTCCTTTCGACAATAAGTATTTATTCTTTAATACTGTGGCTAGATGCTCGGCTGCATCTCTGCGTAATCCAAATTGTTTTATGAGATCATTCAACTCCTTTTAAATTAATGTTTCGACCGTCTTATTTTAACCTGCTGGTACATATTCATCTTCACTATCACTTTTACTTTCGTCTTCGTAGCTTTCAGCAACCATGCATGTCCTCTTTCACGAGAGAGTTGTCAATATCCATAGGTTCTTTGTCGTTGTCAGTTATATATATATATATATATATATATATATATATATAGAGGTCCCTGTACCTAGGGTTACTGCTGAATATGGTTACAAAAATAAATAGGCAGTCGCGGACAATTGTCCAGGGATGGTCCCGAAGGAATTAACCCCCAAGCGGAGGTGTGAAAACCGTGCCGAAATCTGAATGGTACCTCGGTGAGGTATCTTGAACGGTGACTCTGGGATATCGGGCGATCTCTCAGAGTAAGCAGCCTTATCCTTGCATGCGGGGCTCTACAAGGATGGACGAACCCCTTTCCCTAGCTTCTCGTGGGAACAACAATGACAAC
>NC_046662.1:103022994-103024238 GCF_010883055.1 Belonocnema kinseyi
ATGTGGCTTTGAGGTTCTTCAGGAATGATGCCTGCTGCTTTGCATAAAATTCATGAGACTTTAAATTCAATAGTTTTTCGCAGAGTCGTTCAAGAAAGATGTTGGTTTCTGCTACTTCGGTCATTAGATTATTTCTGTCCGTTTGTTGCCAAACTTGATATCTTAATTCGTTGACGCAGTTCTCATCTAAAATTGCAGTCAAATGTTCTTTCAGGACTTGAATGCCAGGACAATTTTCACATTCACTAAAATGACAAGCAGGAGTTGGATTACTGCACATTATTACTTTTAAACAGTCATTGTAGTCAGTCAATTCTATACTGGAGTCGACAGTTAGATGCTTAATATCAATAGCGTCTACATCAGATGCACATTTTCGTGATATATACACACGCAAACCGTATGTGTGCCACTCCCTCCAGCCAAAACACAATGTCGTGGTCTGAGTTGTGCAAACTTCGAAAATCCGATTACAGTATTTTCGTTTTCCACTTTGAAACGATCGAACAGCTCGGACAGATTACCTAGGATAAATCGTTTCTGAACATGTTCACGAGTTCCATCTGCTTCCTTAATTGCTATAAAATCCTTTTTCCCAGGCATCAATCGGCTGTTTGCATCATCTTCGTAGAAATTAGTCACTGCAACTTCAATATCTGGTGCCAGTCTTCTTCCCAGTTTTCGATTAGGTAAACTCAATATTCCATTTTGCTCAACTAATTTCTGAGCTTTTCGGACTTGCCGTTCAGTTGCACCGAATTCATCCATTAACTTCCTACGACTATAAGTCTTAGGGGCAAGTGAAAGTAATAACATTTTTTCGTCAGAATCAGTAGTTTCCTTGAATTTATCTCTGATTTGTTGAAGAACTTCAAGGCCCGCTGCGTGATTAGGATCTTTACAGTCTTTACAATTTTCATAATCTTTACATTCTTCCTTAACTAATAGAAAATCAGGATCGCCTTCAATTGATTCTTTGCCTGCAATATCATTATCAGCTTCGTCATCACATAAATCTTCTTCCACTCTGATAGCATTTTCTTCCATACTGGTTTCATTTGAAGGCTTCTGTAAATAACTCTACTAAATTCTTTTCTACAAACATAACATATCCTTGCATTTCTCGTTAATTGAGGAAATTTGGATCATTGAATTACCGTCACACGTCTCAAGCTGCGTCCAGTACATAAGTCATTTCTGCGAAAAGGATTTGCACAACGATTGCCCCAATCTGTTTTTGTTGC
>NC_046662.1:103024338-103033874 GCF_010883055.1 Belonocnema kinseyi
TAACTACTGTTGGGTAGGCGAACATATTCCCAGAATTTAGAGACAATCGAAAAACATGACTTTTTGAGTTGGGGCAGTTGAGGAATAATGCCCCATATGAGGTACCCACTTCATACCATCATTGATGAGCAGAACTCATCGCATTTATCCCACTCATTCCCTGTGCTTGCTATCACGGGACTCTAGGTACAGTATATAGGCCAAATTCTGAATAAGTTTTAGTGATTTCTATCTCCCCTAGGTAGCGTCTGTGTTTACGCCTGTATAGTAGAAGGTGAAGGTCGGGAATAAAGGAATATGGCATGATTATGTTAACAATGACCTCTCCAAATTATTTACATTTTTATTTTCAATTGAAAAAGAGACCGATCTGTTCGGAGTGGTACTTAGGTGTTGGGCTTAATGTATCTGGCTAAACATTCTTTAGTTTAAAATTAGGGGAAGAATAATTTGCACAAGCAAACAATTTCATGTAATATGAAAAAAAAATGAATGCATTTTTGATCATGCGCTATTTTATGTTTTGTATAATATTGCATGAAACGTTTTGTTTACGTAAATTAAACAGTTCCACAAAAAAAAGTTGTCTGAATGAGACAAGTCACTAGGCTACCCTTGTGGATTTTGAGCCACTGAATCCGAATATGGCCTCAGAATTTGTGCTATACGTTTCAGTTTTCCCCTAGATTCAAAAAGTAGGGAAAAGCCTAGAGATTTTCTTGTCACATAGGCTATACAAAAAATTTGTCTGTACGAGACAAGTCACTAGGCTACTCTGATGTATTTTGAGACGCTAAATCGAAATCTAGACTCGGAATTTTACCTATACGCCTCAGTTTTCCTCTAGAGGCAAATAATAGTGAAAAGATTAGGGATTTCTGGTCAAAGGTCATACAAAAAATTTGTCTGACGAGACAAGTTACAAGGCTATCCAAGTTACAAGGCTAAGCCGTTGAATCTAAATATGGCCTCCGATTTTCTCCTACACGTTGTAATTATCCCCTAGATGCCAAAAGTAGGGAAAAATTTAGGGATTTCTGATCACACAGCCACAGAAAAAAAATTTTCTGTAGGAAACGATTGACTAGGGTGCCCTTATGGATTTTGAGCCGCTAAATCGAAATCTGGCCTCAGAATTGATCTTACGGGCCTGCAGTTTCCTTCTATATACAGAAAATGAGGAAAACCCTAGGGATAACTTGCACGTTATTTTGGTAATGCCAGTAAACGCGAAAATAGGCACATCGATATTATATTCTCAATTGCAACGACTTGTAGTGACTTAATTTTTACACATTCATTTTTTAGTGTGCCTTCTATTTCCCCTAGCTTAGGTAATTCGTGGGAAATGCAAGGGCCTTCTTAGATTATATATATGTACACGGACAGAAATAACAAAAACCTAATATCTTTTACAGTTTGTCGTTCGAAATCAGTCACTTGTCCAGTGCAAACAACTTTTTTTTGGTGGGCCTGTGTGACCAGAAATTTCCTAGGCTTTTCCCTAAATTTTGCATCTAGAGAGAAAAATTAACAAACCACAAAAATTTGGGGTTCATATTTAGATATAGCACGCAAAACTGCAAAGGATATAGCATTTTTTTTATTTTTCTTATACCGAGCTATATAATATGAGAAAGGCCTTCAATTTGCCTAGAGTCACCCAAGCTAGGGGAAACGGAAGGCACAGTAGAGAATTTAGGTATACAAATTAAGTCTCTAGGAGTCGCGGCACTTCAAAATATAGAATCCATCTGCCTATTTTCGCGTATATTGGTCTTATCAAAATAACGTATAGAATATCCCTAGGTTTTTGCCTATTTTGTGCATCTAGGGGCAAACTGAGACGTGTACGGGAAGTTCTGAGGTCAGATTTGGGTTCAACGGCTCAAAATCCATAAGGGAAGCCTAGTCACTTATTTCGTGCAGACAACTTTTTTGTATGCCCTCTGTGACCAGAAAATCCCTAAGCTTCTCCCTACTTTTCGCATTTAGGGAGAAAATGATGGAAGATCGAAAAAGTTGTTTGTCAAATTTATATTGAGAACGCAAAACTGTAGGGGAAATAGCATTTGTCTTATTTTTTGCTTTATAAGTCAGTTTAACATGCGCAAGACCTTCAATTTCCGTAAATTTATCCTAGCTAAGCGAAACGGTAAGCACACTGGGAAATTTTTGTGTTTGGATTTGATCCATAAGAGTCAGAACACATAAGAATACGACAACAGTACGTTTATTCTTCTGTATAATGGTATTACCAAACTAATGTCCAGAATAGCCCTAGTTTTCCCCTATTTTCTGCATTTAGGGGAAAACTGAGACGCGTAGGACAAATTCTGAGGCCATATTCGGATTCAGCGGCTTAAATTCCATAAGGGAAATTCCACAGTTCTGGAAAGTGACTATATTTGATAATAATTGATTCATTATTTACAATTGAATCAGGTCAGATTGTAGAGAACTGTTTTCTTTCAAAAATAAGCCACCATTTATTGAAATCACATAATTTTTAAAAATGCGGTAAGAATCAATACGAAACGGAGTCCGGTTGAAAAGAACATTTTAAACAAATAATTGTTTCATTTTGCGATTTTTTCAGGAAAAATAGTCTCTTTTTTAATAGAGACTCTAAAGAATATAATAACAGCCCTGTGCGTCTGAAAACCAAATGGTGATCCCTTACTGTCCTAAGTTGATTAGCTCCTAATATTTCCAGCGCGGCGTTAGTTGTTCATCACTACCTGTTTTTGTATTGTAGGGAATGGTACTAGACCAGTTTTGTTAAGTTTTTCAGTTAATAAAATGTTACTTTCATGAAAACCCCTATTAAAAATAAATCAATTTCACTTATGTAATATTTCAAAACAGTTTTCCAATTGATTTATATAAATGTTAAAAAGGGAAAAAATGAATTTAAACGTCATCCAATAAACTTGCTAAAGTGGAATATAAGATTTGAATTTGAATAAAAAGTTAAATATAATCCTTTATATTTCTGAAAACACAATAAATAATGACAATTTTAGGGTTTAGTGAGATGTTACACTATTAAATATAATGTAATTGAATTAAACTTTTATTCATGAACATGTAATATAAAAATAAGTAAACAAGATTAAAAATAATTGATTGAATAAGTAAAATTAAAAAAAAAAATTCAGGAGAACAGAAATAAATTATAATTTTATAAAACATTCAAGAAGTAAATAGAATGAAGTTTTTAACATCTTTTTTCAAGAAGTTGTTTTTAAGCAATTAGAGCAGTAATTTTTATATTCTCCATTGATTATTAAATAACATGTTTTAAAATATAAATTTATTTTAATTCAATAAGTAAATTTAAACTCAATACTATTCAAAGTTTTCTTTGGGAAATTCTCTTCACTTTCACTTTTAATATTATTTAGTATTTTCATTTAAAAAATTTAATGCATGAGAATAAAATTTTGTTTACTAAAAAGTTTTAAAAAGTCATCTAGTCCCATTGCTTTCTATGCAAAAACAGAAAGTGATGTGACAACTAGCGCCGCTTTGGAGATATTAAGAACTAATAAACTTAGGACAGTAGTAAGGTCAAGTTAATATCTGAAATATGGAGAGGTGCATAGGGCTGATAATACTGGACTTTTAAAAAGTATGGTCCACAATTTTTTATACTTATAAGTTATACTGCTGTAAAGAGTGAAGATAAACTGTATTATCAAAAGCATCAAATTAGAAGATTTTGACAATTTAATTAAATACATTTTACGGGAAAATTTTGATTACAGCTCAAGTACTTAAATTTATAGACGGGCGTCAATATAATCAGATGTTTACACACTTGGTTCCGAAAATGATTAACAATAATATGTGCATTCTTCTTCTATCTATGAAAAGTGTCAACAAAACTGACTGTTTAATGAAAAAAGTACTTTTATCTTTAAAAAATGATAATAGTCTATCCTAACCACTAATTATAATTCAAGTTATGCCCTACTTACTTTCCTTATTGAGCGCTACGTAAAATCCGTTCGGAGGCAACATCTTTCGTCCGTGAGCATCGAGTATCCAACAATGCTTTGAATTTTGGAATTTAGTCATTATCCAAAATTGTCTTTTTACAATTAATAGAGAATCCTTACAGATCGTCACCTACCTAATTTTAGCGGGTGAAAACGTTACTCCACGTGTGACCCCCACTAAAGTCAAAAACCGTTTATTGCAAGGCTTCTGAAATGAATGGATTCCGTTGATCGCAGAATAAGGAGGCCTGCAATTGTTTTGACGAGCTGGATCAGGCTGGATTTCTCGGGCCGACTGCACACTTTAAAATAGGCGATTTACGATTCAGAAAAAAGTTACTTTTTCAACGCCCTACAAGATTGTCTAAACATTTTTTTGTAGTCTAACAAAGCAAGATGAAATTTGTCATGAATTAAGTTTTTATAGGATAAGTGGTTTCAGTTTGATTTGTGAAAAACATTAAAAATAGAAAAACAAATTAATGTTGGGAGATAGTATGCATCCTACGTTATTTCTGTGAGCAGTCATGAACCCTCTATGAGACGCTGGAAAGGGGGTCGCATGTGACCCAAGTTCTTTTGTCGCCAGTCATAGGGGTGCCTCCTCGCCATCCATGACACGTTAGAAAGAGGGTCATGTGTGATTTAAGTTATTTCTGTGTTCAGTCATAAGGGTGCCTTCCCACTCTTATAAGACGTTAGAAAGGGGGTAGAGTTTGACCTAATTTATTTCTATGACTAGTTATAGGGGTGCCTTTCCGCTCGCATAAGACGCTGGAAAGCGGGTTGTATGTGACCTAAGTTATTTCTATGACCAGTCATAGAAGTGCCTTTTCGCCCTCATGAGACGTTGGTATGGGTGCCGCTAATACAATTTATTCTATTATTCTTATTTTATTACTTGTTTCTTTATAATTTTAAATATTGAAATGATTCTAAATATAATCTAAACTCCTAAGAAATCCAAGGAGTAGACGTAAAACAGGTAAAAAATATACAAAGGTGGAAGTCTGTGTCTCACTAACTGAGTCCAAAGTGATTAGTTTCGCACTACGCCCATTAATCGATAATTCCCTGAGAGTAAAAAAGGTGCAAATTCAGTCAGCTTGTCCATTCACAGTGGCCAAGTTTATGAACTGTAATGAATTTTCTTAGCAAAAATCAGCTCAAATTTTGAACCTCATGCGCTCGCTGAATTATTATTTTAAAAATCTGAAAAAATACACAAGAGTTTCTTTCCCTGTGAGGATGATCAACATTCGAAAATACGTGCTTGTGCACCGCTCTCCTATACAGATAGTTTAAAAACTTATATCATTTATGCTACACTAATAGTACATTAGGATAGGTATATTAAAATTTGGAGGAAAAAATAAAAGGCTCATTTTCGTTTGCTTATTTTCATTCGCAAGAAAAAAATTCTTTATAGTGTAATTTGCCATTGACTGATAAGAGATAATGGCTCTCACGTGTTTCAACTATTGTAATGTAGAATATGCATTGATCATCATATATTGAAAATGAAACTAATAACATGAAATAACGCAACAAAACATAAAATTTGATCTGTTATATTGTCAAAATTGATTGATTTAATAAAATTAGCTACATTTTCAGCTATTAAGACTAAGCAAATCTGCCTTAGATAAAACAGCGGCTGGGCAGATAGTAAACTTGCTTAGTAATGATGTCAGCCGTTTCGACATTACACTGATGTACCTTCATTATATTTGGATAATGCCAATGCAGGTAAAGAAAAAGTTTTAAAAACGAATCATAATTCATGTATTTATTGTGTGGTAACAAAGATGAATGTATGTGAAAGTACAGATTTTTGTTTTGTTTTTAACCAGTACTCAATGATATAATTCTGCTTTCTGACCTAACATTGCTTTAAAAAAGCGGCGGCCCTTGAGCTTGGAAGGCAGTAGCTCCGCAAGGAAAACTGTCAGGAGGTTCTAATAACAATTAAACGAATCTGCTAAGTTTTCTAAATAAAATACAAGTAAAAATGCTGTAGCGAGGCTCACTGCTCAGAGATCTGCACTTTTACATGATCCCAGAGCTAATAATGGGTTGAAAAATTTCTGAAAAAAAATTTGGTGTATTCTACAGTATGTTTAGAATGCAGTAGAGATCTTACAATTTTAAAACATTTAAAAATGTCGTTTTTGCAAGCATTTTTGTTGAAAGCTTTTATTTAGGAAATGAATGTAGCTATCGATCTATTGCTGGCTCTTGACCATCTGCT
This sequence comes from Belonocnema kinseyi, assembly GCF_010883055.1. Taxonomy (NCBI): domain Eukaryota; kingdom Metazoa; phylum Arthropoda; class Insecta; order Hymenoptera; family Cynipidae; genus Belonocnema; species Belonocnema kinseyi. Next base: position 103,030,594 of record NC_046662.1, read on the forward strand.
ATAGTTCAATAGATAATATACGAATCAGTGTACCTTACACTAAAGTTTAAGGCATTAAACATATTATTAGCGCTGGGGTGATGTGAAAGTGCAGGTCTCATGACAGTGGGAATCGATACAGCATTTTTATTTGTAGAGTGAAAGACTTTTATTGCGCCGGTTTTGGGGCTGAAATAACCCGATAGACTACCGCATCGGTTGCAAATGCTTTTGTTTGTTCACGACTGTGTGACCACTGCATACTCCCCACAGATCCTTTCACTTCTATCCACGGCGTAGCGTCAATTTTTGTAAACACTATAGTGGGGAGCACTATTGAAGTGTCTCACTGTATTTTATTTAGTAGCTCTAAAAGTCATTTTTGTACAAAATTAAAGAAACACCATTTTATTCAGAACACTTAGCCGATTCGTGTAATCGCTATCAGAATGTCCTGAAATTTTTCTTTGTGGAGCTACTACCTTCCAAAGTTAAGGGTCACGGATTTTTAGCGGCGATATTAGTAATAAACATTTTCGCTAGAGGACAGTATATCGTGCATAAGTAATGGAAAGCCTTTAAGATAACTGGCACTTACTAGGTTATACATTTTGACAGCAAAGTAATTCTTGGACAATCTCTTGCTATATTTATTTTCAAATAACTTTTTCAAATTCAGTGAACGACGCCATTTATTATTATTTGTTTTCAATTTAAAATAATTTAGATAATTATTTGTGAGAAATATTATATCATTTAATTACTTTAGAAAACTAGGAATATCGCTTTATAAACAATCATAATTTTTAATTAAATTATCATTTTATATATAACACGGCCGATTCTAAACGTACCTACGTGTCAAAGGGGAAGGGGGAGCAGCAAATTGGGACAGGGCATGCCTAGTGTATTGACGTATTTAGAAACTACCTTTCATATAACTACGCATACTTTTATTTATAAAAAAGTCTGCCCTCTTCGCGGGCACATTCTCATAGCGCGCTACGCGCGGCGCTCTTTTCTCTCGCAGGTTTTAGCGCGCCTATGGCACGCGATTGTTGATTCTCGCGCTTTGCGCTCAATAATATATTTATCTCGCGCTCCGCGTTCGGTTTTTGTATTACTTTCTACATTTGCAAACGGACTACAGGGCAAAATTTTCAACATTGTATGTTAAAAACTATTATGTCAAATGTCTATTACAATTTTTTCTGTGTGCACCTTGACCTGGTACTGTTTATTCAGATATTGCAAAAATAATAAATCATAAGGACAACCGCAGGATTTACCGGGAGCGGATGCTAATCTGAAAAATTGAACCCGCTCTTAGCGAAATCGCGGTGAAATTTCATCTACAACCACGTCTTACGACCGTGAGATAGGTGGTTACAGGCTGTAACGGAATCAATACGACGATCAGGCAAAAGTTTCATGCAACCTGAGAACACAGAGTGATCCAAGGACTACCGCCTTCTGCATTTTTCCCGTAAGTGTTTTAGCATATTGTTGACACGTAGGGATGCTTTTCAGGCTATTAACAACTAAAAGCTTGGTACCTCCAAGAGCGCCGATGATAAGGACGATTATTTTAACAGAATATTCCGGGTTCAATCATTGCAACTCCCTTATAACGTCTCTATACCTCTGTTTCTTTTCATTTTCCTTGGCTATGACGTTTTTGTTAGCTGGTGCCGAAAATTCGATAACGAACATGGTTCGCTTCTCGAAGCCAAGAAGAACCACGTCTGGCCTCGAGTGTGCAACAGAAATAATTGTCGAGAATATAAAGTTCGAGTATATGCGGTACTTTCCATTCTCGACAATTGACTCAATTTCCCTAGGAGCATTTAGAGGAGCGATATTAAGGTGAATGCCGTAGGAGTGACTTCAATGCGGGGGATTTAAGGAAAGCAAACGTTAGCTCACAAGACATTGACTGAGTTTTTCTCTTGTGCTTTCTTAATCCGGGCTTTCAGGAGTGAATACTCGAGAGAGATAAGATCATATGCATTTTGCTCACCACTAATACTAAAGTCAAGTCCGAGTGTTTCAGTAGCCTGAATATATATATAATTAAAAATTTGTCATAAGGACAACCGCAGGATTTCGCCGAGAGCGGGTGCTAATCTGAAAAATTGCACCCGCTTCCAGCGAAATCGCGGTAAAATTTCAGCCATAACCACGTCTCACAACCGTGAGATAGGTGGTTACAGTCTGTAAAGGAATCAATACGACGATCCAGCAAAAGCCTCGAGGACCCTAAGAACAAGGAGCGACCCAAGGACAACCGCTTTCTGCAATTTTCCCGCAAGTGTTCTAGCATATTGTTGACACGCAGGGATGCTTTTTAGGCTATTAGCAAGTGAAAGCTTGGCACCTCCAAGAGCGCCGATGATAAGGACGATCAGTTTAACAGAATATTCCGGGTACAATCGTTGCAACTCCCTTATAAGGTCTCGATACCTCTCTTTCTTTTCGTTCTCCTTGGCTATGATGTTTTTGTCAGCTGGTGCCAAAAATTCGATAACGAACATGGTTCGCTTCTCGGAGTCAAGAAGAACCATGTCAGGCCTCGAGTCAGCAACAGAAACAATTGTCGAGAATATAAAGTTCCAGTATATACGGCACTTCCCCTTCTCGACAATTGACTCAATTTCCTAGGAGCATTTAGAGGAGCGATATTAAGGTGAATGCCGTAGGAGTGACAGAGATGGTAATAAAGTATTCTCAGTGCCACATTGTGCCTTTGAATGTAGGTCGTTCCCGCGTGTGTTGGATAACTAGATAGTATGTGAGCTAAATGCTCGGGGTTTGCATGGCACGCCCTGCAGCTATCATCGGGAATGTCTTGCTTCCAAATGTGGCGACGGTATGTTAAGGTGGAAATGACACCGTCTTGGCATGCAAAAATGGAACCCTCTGTACTAGACTTCGATCCGGGCGATTTAAGGCAAGCAATCGTTAGCTCACAAGACATTGACTGATCCTTCACATTTCTGTGGATGATACCGTGCATCCTCTTATCTAGGAGCATTTCACGAAAGTTTTTCTCTTGTGCTTTCTTAATCCGGGCTTTCAGGAGTGAGTACTCGAGATAGATTAGATTTGATGCATTTTGCTCACCCCAAATACTGAAGTCAAGTCCGAGTGTTTCAGCAGCCTCCTCCGCTGCTTTGTACAGAAATGCTTCTTTGCCTACGTCCTCGTGATTCCTGACCATTTTAAGAAGAGGGTCTCTTCCATTTGCAACTTTATGTGCTGTACCCAGAATAATCCTGTTGTGAAGACATTCAAGACTCAAT
>NC_046662.1:103033974-103035168 GCF_010883055.1 Belonocnema kinseyi
GAGCATTTCTGTACAAAGCAGCGGAGGAGGCTGCTGAAACACTCGGACTTGACTTCAGTATTAGGGGTGTGCAAAATGCATCAAATCTAATCTATCTCGAGTGCTCACTCCTGAAAGCCCGGATTAAGGAAGCACAAGAGAAAAACTTTTGTGAACAGCTGCTAGATAAGAGGATGCACGGTATCTTCCACAGAAATATGAAGGATCAGTCAATGTCTTGTGAGCTAACGTTTGCTTTCCTTAAATAGCCCGGATTGAAGCCTGGTACAGAGGTTTTCATTTTTGCATGCCAAGACGGTGTCATTTCCACCTTAACATACCGTCGACACATTTTGAGCCAAGACATTCTTGATGATAGCTGCAGGGCGTGCCATGCACACCCCGAGCATTTAGCTCACATACTATCTAGTTGTCTAACACACGCGGGAACGACCTACATTCAAAGACACAATGCGGCACTAAGAGTACTTTATTACCATCTCTGACACTCCTACGGCATTCACCTTAATATCGCTCCTCTAAATGCTCCCAGGGAAATTGAGTCAATTGTCGAGAATGGGAAGTGCCGTATATACTGGAACTTTATATTCTCGACAATCGTTTCTGTTACTCACTCGAGGCCTGACATGGTTCTTCTTGACTTCGAGAAGCGAACCGTGTTAGTTATCGAATTTTCGGCACCAGCTAACAAAAACATCATAGCCAAGGAGAATGAAAAGAAAGAGAGGTATCGAGACCTTATAAGGGAGTTGCAACGATTGTACCCGGAATATTCTGTTAAACTGATCGTCCTTATCATCGGCGCTCTTGGAGGTGCCAAGCTTTCACTTGCTAATAGCCTAAAAAGCATCCCGGCGTGTCAACAATATGCTATAACACTTGCGAGAAAAATGCAGAAGGCGGTTGTCCTTGGGTCGCTCCGTGTTCTTAGGGTCCACGAGGATTTTGCTGGATCGTCGTATTGATTCCTTTACAGACTGTAACTACCTATCTCACGGTTGTGAGACGTGGTTATGGCTGAAATTTTACCGCGATTCAAATCATCTCCAAAAATTGCTTAGAATTGCTTAAAATTGCTTATCAATAAAAATTGCTCCAAATCATCTGTTTTCAGTCAGCACCACTCCCGACTAGATATATGGTGCCGTCACAGTCCACATCTTCTGAGTTTACGTGTTTTTATAACCAATTGAA
>NC_046662.1:103035268-103063259 GCF_010883055.1 Belonocnema kinseyi
AGAGATTTCCAGACAACGAAGACGTCATTGCCTCTGTAAATGCTTATTTTGAGGAACTTCCGAAAACGCACTTTTCTGAAGGATTAAAAAAACTTGAAAAGCAATTGAGCAAGTGCATAGAGCTCCAAGGAGATTATGTTGAAAAATAAAAAAAAAATTTACCCAAAAAAAATTGTTTTTATACTTCATTCTAAGGACTTATTGAACTACCCTCGTACATATATATGTGTATATATACGTATATTAAATTATATCAAATACTGTAATTCAAACCCTTCATAAACTACAATCATAAAGTGGAGCTGAAAAATTTTAATTTTTTTTATTTGACATTAAAGAGGGTTCTCGAAGCATCTACGGCCTTGACGATTACATTCTCATTGCGATAATCGCGCTTCGCGCTCACCAGTTTGGTTGCACAGGCTCTAATTTTTCAAATTGTGGACTATTCTTTCCGAAAAATTCGGGAAGAATAGTTTTGAAATGTATTTGGTATCTAGCGAAAATTTTGAATGAAATTTTTGGATCTATAAAAAAAATGTTTTTTATTTTTTGAAAATTTTCAAATTTTTGAAAAGTATATAAGTTTCCTAATTTCCATCAAAATTGAAAATTTTATTTGGATAATTTTCAAGTCTCTTACCCATATAAAAGAAACTTTGATAAAAATTTCTATAATTTAAAAAAATGTGAAAGTTTGGAAAATGCTCTAATTTTTTAAATTGTGGGCTAATCGAAAAATTCGGCTGGAATAGTTGTAAAATATACTTGGCATGGCGTAAAAATTTTGAATGAAGTTTTTGGATCTATGCAAAAAATACTTTTTTTCTATTTTTTGAAAATTTTTGAAAAATATGTTACTTTTCTAATTTTCATTAAAATAAAAACTTTTATTCAGATAATTTGCAAGTCTTTTACCCATCTATAAGAAACTTTGACAAAAATTTATAAAATTTGAACAAAAAATTGTCAAAATTTTGAAAATGCTCTTAATTTTTTGATTTTTATTAGACATGTCTGATTAACGAACTTAACCTTCATTTTGAAGACTTTCAGAAGTGTATGAAATGCGGATTCGATTGGACAAATCCTTCAAAAGTTAACGTGGCTATAACATTCAGGTAACCATACATAAGGACAAACAGACATACAGACAGACATACAGACAGACACCGACAAAATTGCTTGTCAATCACTTTGACAAAATTTAATGTGGATACAATTTTTTTCGATCGACAAAATCGCGATATTATTTAATTTTTTATCACTTATTGACTATCTGAAGTAATTTTTTACCAAATTTTAATTTTTAAAAACTTGTTTTGCAAGAAGCCATAGATAAACGTAGTGCTAAAAAAAACTTGAAAATGAGACAAAGATTGTATACAGATTTGGTAAACTCCCACGTAATTATAAACTGGAACATATCCTTCGTTTTTCGTGGAGTAGCTGCTTCAGTTGTCGTATCAGTCCCTCTAATATATCTTTGTAACCTTTTTACTTCTTGAAGAATCTGTTCATAATAAAAATTATTGTACACTAGGATCAATTTTCGAAAAGCGAGATAAACTTTAATTGAGAGACCTAAAAAGTATCGAAAATTGTTTTCACCGCATTGACCTTTCTTGAAGTTCCTAAACAAAATAATCTAAGCACTCATACATTGGACTATGAAGTTCCTCTTGCGTAATCAAATGGTAATCCGTTGGACATTCATCCAGTTAAAGTTTTTTTCCTGCGTCTTTGTTTATCAATTTCGATATCGAGTTCTTGGCATTTTTAAGTCCCAAAAGCAGTAGCTTACGATGAAATCATCCCTTACTTCAACGAGATGAAGTAATATAGCCTATATTATAACTCATATCAAGAGTGTTCCCTTTTGTTTGTAAATAAATCCGAGCAGAATCCACTTTGGTAAAATAATGTTCCAGAGTTTGAAAAAACATAAGAATGTGAATGACTTTAAAATAAACAAATCCTTCGAGAAGAACTTTCCACACCACGTTCTACATACTCTTGGCTGAATTCTTCCTATTCTTTTTCTTTAGTCCCATATATCAATCCAAATTTAAATTTATCGTTTTAAGTCGATATCGTTGATCGATTTAAATTTTACATAACTTTCGTGAAAGACTTGAAAACCCTCATTATTTTTTGTCATTTCATGGGGAGGAGGACTCATACCGAAATTACCTCCCCCTTGTGTACGCGCTTTTCTCAAACCCAAAATTTACACGAATATATATATATATATATATTTTTTTTTGCCGAAGGATTTGCGAACAAGAGAAAGAAAATCCTTCGTAACAAAAATATATTTTGAGTCAGTGCCGTACCTATGAAAAAATAATTCAAAGTCGAATTTAACCAGCACCCTTAAAATGTCCCAGTAAATGGCGCCCCAAAGGTTGGAATTGTTTGCTGACGTTTGCTTATTACTAGCGCTACCAGCCTCTTTAAACTCATGCCGAAATAGGTTGGTACATACCTTACATAAATGAGTCGTAGGATTTAGTCCTCATGCTATTATTAAAAAGTCAATTGATCGATAACTACTTAATATAATAGTATTTAGTTTTTTTAAATACCTCTGTTCGTTGATTAGCGATCAGTAAGGAAATAAAGTTTCGCCGGGACATCGAGAGACAAAATTTACCATAGAATGACATTTTTTCACACGTTCAGCCAAAAAGGGAAACTCGTGTTTCGGGGACTAAGTCACAGCGCTATCTACACCCCCCCCCCCTTAGTCCGCCACTGGATAATTTCAAATATATTTGTTTAAATTTTATGATTCGGACGTGTTTACAGACTAAGGGCCCCTGGTTAAGATGGTTGGTTACCTTTGGACTCTTTTGGCTGTATTTTAGTCTTATCTGTGCTAGCCAACGGCTCAGAAAGATCGAGTTCCTGTAGCAAGTTTTGGTAGCCAAGCTTTGTAAGTAATAATAAAGGAAATATTTAAGACCTTCAAATACAAAAATAACATTTGTTTTCCATTTTGAAGCAAGGGATATTAAAGTTACAAAATCAGAATATAAGGATCTATAAAATTACAAATATATCAAATCAGCCTTGATAAATTAAAAATACATAACGTTCTGTAAGTATCTTGTAAACTACACAAGATGTGCAAAAACAGATAGCACTTTTAGATTCACCATCCTGGACATTACTGTACATATGTAAATATATAAATGAATAAGCTGTAACGGATAAATAAAACATGTAAATAAATAAACAAAAATTTCCAGTGTATAAAGGGATTAGTTTCATGAAGACTTTATAAGAATCAAGCCCTTCTGAACTATCTTTTGTTTTTCGGAATCGTCCAAGTGCGAACGCCACAAATTAAACCATATAAAAGGACCCAAAGCTTCACGGTAATCTCTAGAGATGAAATCATTCAAATAAAGACTGATAATTCACTAAAATGTGTGTTATCCAGCCTGACATTTTTGCCTGAATCGTTCTTGGGATTTCGTTTCAATAGGGAATGAAAAATGCAAATTAGTGATTTTCCATTTTATTTTGCTTATTTGTCAGTCCACATGATTGGTGAATATAAAAATATTACTGTCACTTTAATAAACTGTTGAATTCTTCTTGGAACATTAAACCTAATCTCGGAAGAAGAAAGGTGTATAAGCAATAAAAGGATCCCGCTGTGAACTCCCTCTTATTAAGTATTCACTAAGCCTATTTATTTTGATTCTTTAAGAGCAAAAGATAATTTTGAAATTATCTTTAAAATTATTTATCGAGTTATTTACAAACCTTGTCTTGACGTAAATTATAATAATTGTATAACTCATTATTATATCGTATACAGTTATAGACTAGTCGTTGTACATTTTTGTTGTCTTGTAACGTACAAGAAAAATGTGGAAATGACACATTACGTTGAATGCAAGGCCGTATCCAGAAAATTTTTTCGGGAAAGGTGACATCAAGAAAAAATTATGGGGGATATGCAGAAACACACAGGAGAGTATACAGGGTGAGGAAAAACTATGGGAACCCCGGAAAACCTCAGAGGGTTTGTCATGAAAAAAATTGTTGAGGTCAGGTCTTATGTAACTTTCAACGATGAATCCAGTGATGACCTTAGACCTCACCTTCAAGGTCATTTCAAGGTCAACTGTTTTAAAAATGGTAACCCATACTTTTGATATCGGCAATCGAAAGATCGTGAAATTTTACGTTAAAATATGCCTTGAGGTCCAAGGGCGACGTGACCTCTAGATGTCAAATAAAAGTCAAATAATGCTTGCAAGAAAATCGCGCATAAAAAGTGATTAGAAAACAAGGTTAATTACAAGTCATTAACGTGAAAGTTTACCCCCAGTGGGGCATCCTTGTCCCACTAGGGACGCTTTACCGCAAAATTAACCTCAAATACGTGATCAGCGACCCCGAAAACCCCCCAGTGTATGGTTTCAACAATTTTGTGCTTCGACGTGTAATGAAATGGTTGTCATAGTACCTGTGACTGTTGCTACGCAGCTGACCTGATTTTCTCTCGCACGAAGAAAAAGCTCTTTAAAATGACCATCAAGGCGAGGTCCAAGGTCAAATATAAGGTCATGATTGAATTCTTCATGAAATTTACTTATCACCTGTCATTAACCTTCTTTTCTAACCACTTGTTATGCGCGATATTCTTGCAAGCATAATATGACTTTTATTTGACCTCTAGAGGTCACGTCTTCCTTGGACCTCAAGGCTTATTTTAATGTAGAATTTCACGCTCTTTCGATTTCCGATATCAAAAGTATGGATTCTCATTTTAAAAAAAGTTGACCTTGAAATGATCTTGAAAGTGAGCCTCAAGGTCAAATCTAAGGTCATCACTGGATTTCTCGTTGAAAGTTACATAAGACTTGACTTTAACAATTTTTTTTTAATTACCAACCCTCTGAGATTTTCCGGGGTTCCCATACTCTTTCCTCATACTGTATGTATATTATGTACATATTTCAAGAATTTGGGGGTGAAAAATCAAAACGCAATCACCCCCCCCCCCCCCCCCCCCCCCCCCTAGCTACGGTCTTAATTGAGTGGTGTAAATAAGGTAAGCAGTAAACATCCTATTCTCGCCTAATAGAATAATAATATTACGCGTATTCCCAGAATCTTAAACGTCTTCAGAAAGGCAAGACGAATATACTTCTAAACAATGTTACTGAGTTCGAAGTCTGCTACATACAATTATTTTATTCTTAATTATATTCACATTGAATCTTTCTGAGTGAAAATTGTTTAGAAGTCCATTAGTCCAGCCCGAGAAGCTAAACATTAAGAAATGTTAGATTGCTGAGCGAAAAATCTTAAGACAAGTCTTGAAGGAACTCTTGGAAATCTCTTAGCAGTCTAGCATTCAAAAGAAATCCAACACGTGAGTTCTGATTGGGAGCAACATCGACAATCTGGAAACACCCGGCAATTTTTACAAAATCTTATAAATCTCTATAAGAATTCAATACAAATTATCGCATTTACAGCTTTAAAATATCCAGATTTCGTAATAAGTAGCCCCTCGGTGGTGGCTTTTTCAGGCCGATTCAGATTCTCGGAAAGCGAGTAATATTATTATTCTATAAAGCAAGAATATGGTGTTCAATATTTGCATTAATACTCCGATCCCACGTAATGCGCCATTTCCATATTTTCCTTGTACGTTACAACACAAACAAATATTTACAAAGACATGACTATAATTGTATATAATTTGATTGTTACCACCTGGAAGTGATACAAAACTGATTAGGAATTTTTATACTTAACATTTCGACGATCCTGCCAGGATTGCGCCTCGGGTTTCTCTATCTACGAATAGACAAAAGAGAAATCTTATTAAGGCACTTCTCGTGAAGAACCCTGGGAAGGAACTCTGCAAACTTCATTCAGAGCGAGAAAGGAAACAATTTTACGAAGTTCATTTAAACTCCGGACCTTCCTATGGGTGACTCGACAACTTGAAAAGTAGGAAATCTGTGGTTAAAAGAAGCTTTTAAACTGAGTAACCACTATACAACGTTAGGCGGAAGACGCATCTGTTTAACAACGCTTGGAAGATTGGCGACCAGTAATCGACAAGGGCCCAAATGCAGGTCAACAACGAGGAACTCCACGAATTCCCAGCTCCAAACCAGAGAGGATCAAACCATCCAGCGAATTTAGATACAGTACGCATTTAAATAAAAAACAAAAAGCAAATCGTATCTACTTGCAAAGAGAATATGAATTCCTTGCTGCCGAAGAAAGGAGACGAACGTGAAATCAAAGTGAATTTTACGTTAGACGAGGAAAATTTTTACAATTCCAGTAAGGTGCTCCAGAGAACTGCCGTTCCTCAAAAATAATAGAAATCACTGCCTAAGCGTCCTGAGTAAACCGTTATGACGCGTATCAGATAACAGGAGCGGAATCAATACATTCTCCGCAGGCATACGCAAAATATCCAAATAACAACGTTGTTGTTTACGCGACTTACGATACTGACGAGACTTTTGATACATCAGATGCCTTGATTCATTTATTTCTTACGACAATAACCTCACACAACAACACTCACCCGTCATCGAGAGCACAATCTCCAACAAACTTAGTACCGGATTCTTTATTAAATTTGGATCCCATCCAGTAACTATGATGAGAAACCCAAGCGTTGAGCCCTAGACGAGGAATAGGACAATAGATGACAAAAATTACAGATTACGCCAAACAAGCTATATGACACATCTTAATAGGCAGTTACAAAGAATAGTAATTTGCTTTAGAAACTAACCCGATAACACAAAGCTCAATTTAATTGCGGAGAGCTAAGTTGGATGCAATTAGACAGAGAGGAAACATAGTCTAAACTTTTATCCTTCTTTTTAGAGACGCCTATAAGGACGTAATGAAGGCAGAACAAGCAGTATTACCTTATGGAAAAAATGGGAAAATGGCCATAGAGATAGAAAACAACAACACAATAAAAACATTCATAATGAATTTAAAAGGCGATATTTCGTCACAGGTTAGACCCATAAGACCAACTACACTAACCAAAGCCCTGCAAGAAGCATTGGAAGCAGAAGCTTGGCAACGGGGAAAGAATAAAGATAGAATAATTAGACAAAGCCAAATATGTATAAAACCTGCTAAATTAAAGTCCCAACTAATAAAAACGAGACCATCAGAAAATAATGCACTCTAACAGGCAAGAGGATCAAACTCAAATTTTTCACTGAGCGAAAGATTGAAAATTTTCTGCCACGAGGGCGGAAAACCCGGTCATTTTGCATCCCAATATTTTTTTAAACCCCAAAATTGTCTACTTGGACAGCCGCAAAAAAGACTACTAGAAGTAAAAACTTTACAGCAACATCAGAAACCCCAAAAAGAATTTTTATAAAGGAAGGAGATGACAACGAAGGAAATCTAGGAAAACATAAATTATTAGGACCAAGCAGAATATATTGATTGTCCGGAAAATGACAATCAATACATGGAAGAAGAAGTGCCGGATCATTAAACAAATTATGAGTAGATAGAAACCACTAATCTGATTCTAAAACTGATTTGATAATCAACAAATTAAAACTGACATTACATTTGTGGGGAGACTACCTATCAGGAAAATCGACAAATATCTGCAAAATCAACGTAGCTGACCATGAAAATCAAGTAATTTGGATATAAAATCAAAAAGAAATGCCTGAAGCACTAGACAAAATGCACTATAATATAGTGAATATACCATATTATAACTATTCCCCGAAACCCAGAAAAATATCAGAGGAAAAACTTCAAAATTGCCTGATCCAAAAACATCGAACCAGAAATAAGAGAAGGATTGAAAGAAATCTTGACTTAATACTGAGAAGTTTTTACTCTAGATGTAGACCCCCGCCCTGTAAAAATCTAACTGAACATGAAATAATTCTGATTTCCGGAAAACTTATAAACTTAAGATCCAATAAACTACCTCAGAAACACAAGAAATTAGCATTGAACGAAACAAGTGAATTACTGAAAAAGGTATAATAGGAGATTCCCACTATGAACATTCTCTAAAAAAGGAGGAAAGCTTAGAATGGTGGTATATTACCGTCAGATTAATAAAGATATCGGCCAGGACGACCTTTGTGCAGGTTCCCCCTAAATTATACACGGGCATTTTGAATATAACAAAATGTCATTTGGTCTCAAAAACGCTTCCGCTACCTTCGAACGTATGATGGTCAATGCGTTCAGAGGACTAATTGTGAAAGAATGTTTAATTCACATTGATAAGGTTGTAATGTTCGGAAAAACATAAGAACATAACCAACATGTAGTGGCAGTTCTGGAAAGATTAAAAAGATTAGGTTTGAAATGAAAACCATCAAAATGCAATTACTTACGCTCAGAACTAGAACTAGTGTGAACTAGTTCAGAACTAGAACTATTGTGAAATACCCTAGCTTCAGATTTTTACGATGGCGATTACAGTCAAGGGAATATAAGTACAAAAATAAATATGTTAAAGAAAACAAAAACAAAGTAGCAGAGTGGTTATCGAGAATATTCGCAATCCAGACTAACGATATATTATAACAATCGCTAGACGGTATAGATTTAACAACCGACGATGAGCTATCAAATACATAAATTTTGGGTACAACAGTTAAACGCCGCACTATAATCAAAGACTGAACAGTGAAAGAAAAAATTGAAATCTGAGTCAGAAAAATGTACGAGTCAGCAGAAATTAACGGGGATCCCAATAAATCCCAATAATTCATCTGGATCCGAAACACTTCAACAAAACGAATTTTACAACGATTTTGTGACAAGGTGATTGAACCCAACGCAAGGAAAACAAAAAACAAAACCCAAAGCTGTTGGAAGATTCTAAAAAGTACTAAACAAAGAAGACATGCCAACATATAATTAAGCAGATTGGTTACGAAAAGTGGGCTAGTTCAACCATTACACTCTCAGCAAAAAAATTAATACTAATAAGATTTATATACGGCGACCCACTTTTTAAACCAATAGAAAAGGAATTGATACATGAAATGATGAAATACGCATCTAACTTGTATCCATACTTAGGATTTCTCCTATGCTTTAACAATACTCGAGAATTATCGAAAAAAGAAAGAACTAATATAATTAAAAAAGAACATGCGAAAAATCTTGGGGAAAAGAATACCATTGGAAAAGCGAAGAGAATTATAAAATGAATAGGTATGGATAAAAACATTAAAAAGTACGTCAAACTATTCCCCATATGTAAACTTCAGAAAATGACAAGAATCAAAAACCAAGCTGAGGAAATTATACCAGACATTCCTCTGAAATCCAATAAAAAAATATGCCTAGATACATACGGCATACCTGGGGTCACAGTAAAAATTTTTGCAAATACTAACCCTAAAAAAGTAGACCCGCTTGGATAGGCCCTTTTTAAAAGGATACTTGTTTCATGAAAAGGGGAAAATGGTTAAAGCTATCAATATGATATCCACCGAAAACCGGATTAAAGCCATTGCCGCTATCCTTATTATGGCTAGCGTATTACATTACACAAAAGTACTCAAATCAATCTCAGACCCCCCGTCAACGGACCATAAATGGATAGCAGCTAAGTAGAATGCCGAAAGATAGTTTGTAAGAACCATCACTTACGGTCTGAGTGTTGCAGCAAAGGATAGATTTTTCAACTTCAAATTAGTATTACGAAAGCGCGGGATAGTACACCTACAAATTTTAAAACATATGATTCTGAAAGAAACCATTATAGAATTCGAGACAACTTACCCTATGCGTTAACATGCTGACTCAGGGAGTAATCGCAGTACTTTTTTTCGCAGCGTAAAAATTTTAAAAAATGGCATTAACTTCTGCTGAAGGTGACTTCAAGCGCATCCATAATCGCTCAAGTAGTATGTTGCACGCGAAGTTTTAAAATAAGATTCTCTCTCACTTGCATCGCAGCGTTGTTGTCTGAGGTTTCCACTGCGTGGCGCTAGCATCCAGAAGAAATTTTTAAAGTTACCGACGGAACGCTTATTAACTGCTACTAAAAGAAAATGCACTTGAAGTCGCCTTCGGCCCATGTGAAAGATAGGTATTTTATTTTTTTTTAGTTTTTAATGCTGCAAGAAAAAGTATCGCGATTACTTTGTGATTTTGTAATGCAAATTTTAACGAAGAATCCGAATTTAAACAATTTAAAAGTTGATTTTGCTGTTTTTTTTAGTTTTTTAAAACGGAACCGAATGTGGACCCAAAGGGGTTTTTACGGGTACTTTGTAGAGGCTTCATTCGGTTTCTTCGGTCCGCCAGGAGAAACAAATAAATAAATTCCACATATCAATAGTTCCCGACTACTACATGATCATTAAGTACCGAGACTCTTATGTAACAATCGGCAGACAGGCATTTAATAACTGTCAACAGATGCATGTATATAAAATATGTAAATTTTGGGAGTAAAAGTGGAACATAGATTTTTCGGAGTAATAAGGGAACAAACAAAGCTTCCGAGTCATAATGAAACAAAATGTCTTCAGAGTAAAAACGCAATATACCGATTCTCCGAGTAAAAACGGAACAAACGAGTGCAAGGCTGGAGGGAGGGGATGCATGCACGGATGTTAGTTGGAAATAAAAGTTGGAACCGAGCCCTGCACAACTTTGGATCATCATTTGATCCAGCGTCCCAAATGCAAAGCAATGACAAAAAGGAAAACTACATTAGTTTACAAGAATAAAAAAAGAAATAATAACCGCTATTCTGATAAAAAATTTAATGAATACAATCATTAATTTTGACCCAAAAATCGAAATTTTCACTAACTAAAAATCAAAGTTTTTTGGAAATACAAATAGCAATACTCAAAGCGAAATATTACAAAAATGTTTAATTTTAAAGTGATATGCGTAACATAGTTCGGCAATACATATAAATGTTGAACGATGTGAACAAATGTTTTATAAATCATTTTTAGTGCCTGACAGTAATGTCTAACCTCCTGGATGACTTTCCGTTAAAACGCATAAATTTTGTGCACCAGGTATCAAATTTCTCATCTTTTCCGGAGAAATTGGGTTCGTGTTTTAGATTTAATGTGTATTGATAGCCCCCCAGATGTCTTGTCTTCAAAACAATCAAGTGATCGGGTGCGTGAATCGGGTGCAGCAGGTATACTTGTCCAGTTTCCTCCGGCGAAATATTTTTTTCATTACATTTAATGTATCCTAAAAACCTCAAAGACGACTTGTCGTTAAAACATTTTAATTGCGTGCCCCAGATAGACCAATCCCATTTCCTCCGAGGAAATTGAGTTCTTTTTTTATATTCAATTAATCGTGATAACCTCCCAGCTGACTTATCATTAAAAAGCATCA
Organism: Belonocnema kinseyi; assembly: GCF_010883055.1. Taxonomy (NCBI): domain Eukaryota; kingdom Metazoa; phylum Arthropoda; class Insecta; order Hymenoptera; family Cynipidae; genus Belonocnema; species Belonocnema kinseyi. The sequence goes on from NC_046662.1 coordinate 103,046,657, forward strand.
ATTGGGTACACCAGGTATCGAGATCCCATTTCCTCTGGATAAATTGGGTTCTTTTTTTAAATTTAATGTATCCCCATAACTTCCTGGATGAGATTTAATTAAAAAACATCAATCACGTGGACCAGGTATCGAGGTGTTATTTCCTCTAGAGAAATTGAGTTCCTTTTTTAAATTTAATGTATCCCATAACCTGTCGCATAACATGCCGTTAAGAAGCATTAATCGGGTGCACCAGGTATCACAATCTCATCCTCTCTCGAGAAATTTGATTCCTGTTTTATATTTAGTGTATCCCGATAACCTCCCGGTTGTCTTGTTCTTAAAACGCTTCAATCAAGTGCATCAGGTGTGTGAATCGGGTGCAGCAGGTATACGTATCCGCTTTCTGCCGACAAAATGGTTTTTTTCTTTTACATTTAATGTGTACTAAAAACCTTCAGGATGATTTTTCATTAAAAAGCATCAATCGGTTGCACCAGGTATTTAGATACTACTTAATGGAATGGAAGCTTCTAATGTGTCCCCTAAGGGTTTACATTTTTCTTACACCTTCTCTATTCCTTTACACACCCTCCACACACTTACTTGGTGGTGGAAGGGGGACCTACAGTTTAAGGTGGGTTCCGAACCAGCAAGAGCAACAGCCTTAAGTACTTAGAGAAAACCTCTTTCTCTAGAGGTACCGGTCCCACGACTCTCCGCAGATGAACAACTCCCTTGCTAGGCTAGTGTTCACCGCATGGGCCACCGAGACTCTTCCAGAATGCGAGGCGGGAATCGAACCCGCAAGCCGAAGGAATGGGTCCAAAGCCTACGCTTTAGTCCCCACGACCATCGTCCCACTCATTTAGATACTACTTCCTCTGGATAAATTGTGTTCTCTTTTTAGATTTAATGCATCCCGTAATATACGGGATGACTTGTTATGAAAAAGTTCCAATCGGGTACACCAGATATCTAGATCTCATTTTCTCTAGAGGAGTAAGGCTTGCTTTTATATTTAGCGTATCCTGATAAATTCCCGGATGACATTTCATTCAGAAGGATCAATCGGGTGCACCAGGTATCCAGATCCCATTTTCTCTGGAGAAATAGGGATCTTGATAGCTGGCGCACCCGATTGATGCTTTTTAATGACAAGTCATCTAAGAGGTTATCAAGATACATTGAATCTAAAAAGAAACCCAATTTCCCCGGAGGAAATGGGATCGAGCCACCTGGTGCATGCAATTGATGCGTTGTAACGACAAGTCCTCTTCGAGGTTTTTAAGATACATGAAATGTAATAAAGAGAACATTTCTCCGGAGGAAATTGAATATGTATACCTGCTGCACCTGATTCACACACCCGATGCACTTAATTGATGCTTTTTATTAACAAGGCATGCTATTTGAAGAAAAGTCTTCCGGGAAGTTATCGCGATATATTAAATCTAAAAAAAGAACCTAATTTTTCTGAAAAAAATGAGATCTGGATACCTGATAACCCAATTGATGCCTTTTAACGAAATGTCATCCGCGAGGTTAATGGAATACATTAAATCCAAAAAAAGGACCTAAGATCTCTGGAAGAAATGGGATCTGCATACCTGGTGCACCAGATTGTTGCGTTATAACGACAAGTCTTCCTAGAGGTTTTGGGGATATAAAAAATGTGAAAAAACAACATTTTCTCTTGAGGAAATTGGATCCGTATATCTAGTGCACACGATTCACGCACGCGATTCACTTGCTTGTTTTAAAGATAAGATATCCGGGGGGCTATCGGGATACATTAAATGTAAAACAGAAACCGAATTTCTCCGGATAAATTGAGAAATTGGATACCTGGTGCACGTAATTTATGCGTTTGAACGGAAAGTCATCTAGGAGGTTATTGGGATACATTACATGTAAAAAAACAATTTCCACGCAGGATGTAAGGTATGGATCTTGGTATATCAAGTTAAAACATACAATGCATAAGCAAAAAAAAAGAATTTTTTTATTTTCAGAACGTTACTCTTGCCTTGAAAAGTGATCAAACCGATACACTGGTCTTAATAGAATTAAGTAAATATCATCATAGTCTCAATTTCATAATTTCAACTGTAAAAAATGTTCAGTTTTTTAAAATTTTGTTCTAAACGACATCCGGGTCCAATTTAATTTGGTAAACACAAAAAAAAATTTTGTTTCTATTCAAAAGAAATTTTCTTGTATAACTGCTAGAAAAAACCGGCGAGGTTGACCTATCCTCTATTATGTTGTCTATTATTATTTAGTGAGTGATGAGTCGTTAAAATTTAATAACAAAATAAAGTTAAAGAATACAATTTAACAACAAAAAGTTGAGAGTTAAATTGACTATTTCAAAGTAAAAGTATATGAAATTCTAGAAATCTAAATTTTTATTAAATTTAAAAATTATGATCTAATGTACAAATTTATAAGACACATTTTTGGAAAGTAAAAATAAATTCATCTTTATTCGCATTATTTAAAATGAAAACATTCTCAATTTAAATCCTGCAAGATAGAATTGTTTAAAAGCAACGTCCGAAATAAGAAGTAGTTTTAAATGGGAAATATTAAAAAATTGTATACTTCAGAATTTGAAGCTTAAACAAATTCGACATACATGTAAACCTAAAAAAAAATGTATTCGCGAAGTATTTTGGCATTGCAGCTTTCTTCCACTCAAAACGTTTAAAATTCTATTACTTTCAGTGCATTTAATCGTTCAAAAAATAACAATTTTTGAAATGTCAATTATACTTTTTGAAATTCAATTATTCTAATTTTAATTGCAAAGTTTGAACTCATAAAAGGGAAAAATTGAGTATTTGGCGTTTACCATGAAATTTCAGCGTTATAAAATTGAAACTACTAAAAAATTATTTAAATTTTCAATAGAAATTTTTTTTACCTGAGCCTGAAATGTCGAACTTTCTGGAAGACTTTTCGAATAAAAAAATTGATATTTACAAATACTTTGTATTTTGAAAGTTTCTTTAGAATATTTGATTTTAAAGGTCTACAATATGGTTTTTTTTTATTTCAAACAATGAAAATTAAGATAAAGTTATTTTTCAACTTTAGAAAGTTTTGTTGTGTAAACTTTATTAAAAAAAATTGTTGTGTGAAAGCTTTGAATTTTTTAAGTTTTTAACAATCGCGCTAACGTCATAGTAGCTCAAATTCGCTCTTCATTCACAAGTATTAGAATTTTTTAATAAAACCAAAAAAAAATAATGTTGGTAAACTAAGGTAAATAATCTTTATTCTTTATTTAAACTTTGTACAAAATAAAGGAGAACAAAGAAAATGAAGAAAGCGGGTTTTGCGGCCGTCGTTGTTGTTTAATCTATGTATTTTCATTCAAAATTTTCGCAATTTTTAAAACTTTAATTTGAGGTTTAATTTGGACAAAAAATGGCTTCATTTTACAAGTTAAAAATAAAGTTGTAAATAAAATATATTATAAATTTGAGTATAAATTAACGACGCACAATGGGCTGAATCGGGAATTTACTTTCCAATGGACAAACTATACATTTTTAAAATGAAATTTGTTCATAAAAAAAAACAAATAATATTGAATGACAATTATTCATAACTGAACATCACCACTTATTTAATTTGACGGCGTTAAGAATTTAAAAAATTACTTTCTGCATATAAATTTCCAAACTATGCATTTGTTCACAAAATTTGGTTTGTTAAATAAACAAATAATATCGAATGACAAGTCTGTTTCAATAAAAATAACCCCTATTATAATTTAAGGAAGATAAGAAAGAAAAAAGGGTCACTTTCTGTCCATAAAAGGTCAAAATATTCATTTGTGTATAAAATAAACAAATAATATCGGTTGACAATTTTCCTAACTCAACATCACTACTTATGTAATTTGATGACGACCAGAGAGAAAACAATTACTTTCCGTCAATAAATGACCAAAGTATGAATTTTTAAAATAAAATTTGTTTATAAAGTAGACAAATAATATCGAATGACCAATATTTATCACCTTCTTCATGCTGCAGCATTTCAGCGTCAGGCCGGGTTGATACATAATATAAGCACACAATCAGCAGATCGCAACTACAACGTGCAGGTTTTCTTTTAAACGCACAGTAACTGCAACCGGACTGCGTGACCTGTAGAAACTCAGAGCGTTTTCAGCATCAGGCCGTGTTGAAACAGAATACATGTACACCAGATATACCTAACGCGGGGAAATTTACTGAGAGAACACATGTTTCGGCAGGAACCGTGTCTCCTACTGTTTCTTTTGGAAAGCAGTAGCAGTGGTAAAAGCGTCTCCTCTGTGACATCACGCCGCTTCGGGCTGCACCGTAGATACGAACTACCTGTCGGGGTGCTCGGGGGTGACTAACATTTCAATATAAAATTGTAATAGATAGTAACTAGGGTTTTCATTATTTTATTTCAGTATGTTTACATCTATTTGTACTGAATGTAATTGAAAAGAGAAGTTTAAAAAGTATTTGGAAGCTTTTGGATTACAAGAAAATATCTAAAAGTGATATATTTCTCTTTATTTAATAACAAAATTAATTCTCGGTGTCTAAATAAGGTAAAAATGTTTTCGAGTGTACCTAGATTTACACTCCTACAGTGAGGATGTTATTTAAATAATTTTTATTCTCCCAGAATAACGTAGATGATTGAAAAAAACCCAGAATTCAATATTTTCGCTATTCATCAAAGTATAACCAATAACCTACTTTTATGTTCATTTCTGACATTAGTTTTGATTTATTTGTCCTAATTTAGTTTTAAAATAAAATCATTTTTCGTTTTAAAAATGGGCAAGCTTTTCCGACTTTCGAATCGTGATCGGATAATTCCATCGCTAACGTCAGAGGAGTAAGCTTGCCGAGATGCGGATGTGACTTCTTTCAAACACCTTTTCACTGCTTGAGTATGGCATGGAAGATGAAAAATGTCTTTGGAAATAAGATGAGTTACGTCCTTCGGTGTGAATTCGGTGAGATTTTTAATTGTCATCGATCTAGTTAATGGTGGTTCCGAAACTTGGCACTTCTCCCAGACGATGAGTTGCGTGTAGTCTTTTGTAAGCTTATGGATTTTCTGCCTTTCGTCACATAGCATAGCGGGAAGATGTTTTTCTGAGTAAGAAAAGTAGGCATCACTTTTTTATGTGACTTATCAACCATGTGACCATCATACGAGTATTATATATTTCTTAAAATATATTTTGAATAAAATCCAATAAAAAAATAGTCGAAACACATATTAGCTTGTTATAATGTTATTAAATTATTAAAGTATTACTTTTATGCTGATTTCTGACATAAGTTTCAATTTGGACATCGTGTTTAATTTTTGAACCGAAATCATTTGTAGTTTCAACAATGAGCAAAATCTAAACTTTTTATTTTTTTTAATATTAGATGATACTTTGATGCATTCAAGGCCCGCCCGCTAATCCCTAGAATAAAAACAGACATGATTTATTGTAATTTTTGAGTGTATGAGGGTTTTGTTTACATTTTACCATTGCACCATGATTCACCAGGCTTTTCTTTACATTTTGTTTCTCCTAACTGCTTTTTCAGAAAAAGAATTCAATTCAGTTTTGAATGTCTAATCGCGAGCATGTTAGAGAGCCAGAAAACATTAATTTTAAACATTATTTCTTTTTCGCATTATATTCAATAAACATCGTATATCAAATAAATCAAAATTATTTGATATTGCGGCTTGTAAGTAAGATAATGTTTCATGCACTTTTGCGATAGATCTTTCTGAAGCTGCCATAGTGTTTCTCTTAAATCAGCGATCTTCTAGGCGAATGAGAAACTCATTTACGTCTCTTCCGAAAATTGATTCGGAGAAATACGATCATCATGAAGTACAATCGGAGTGCTGATGACTGATGTACTTCAAGATCAAAGTGAAAAAGTTATTCAAAGAAGGCATCAGAAGGTGCAAAATGAAGGTGAAAGTTCTTACTGTGGCTCAATTATGGATGACAATGTTAAAGACGATTACCATTCCGCCCAAGAAGATGTTGAGGATGCATAGTTCTCTTATAAGAATAAATTTACAGATCAGACAAGATTGAACTGTTCAACATTTTCAAAAGTCTGTGACAGATACGCCATCGTATACAGGTCTGCTGCTTTACTAGCTTCAGCAATTTTACACGACGTGAGTAAGTGCATTCCGGAAGGAAAAGTTTTACTTTTTGACAAGTGTAAACTCTATCGGGAAAGAACAAATACTCGTCATCAACTTTAGAAAAAGCAGCTCTCTCTGGCTTCAGAAATAAAGGCCTTTTACTTGGATGGAAGGAAATATGAAACAAATGTAATGGATAGAACAAAAAAGGAAAAACACGGCAAACAACAAAACGAAATGAACTTACTTCTATTATTGAAGAACCTGGAAGTAATTATTCAGGACACATATCCTCATCTTCTTCTGATGCAAAAACGACTACACATGATATCCTTCAGTTTCTCTTTGTCAAAGAAATGAATACATCCAATATAGATTATTGTGGGTTGTGGTGGCCGTTGTACGAACACTAGTAAACACGCAGGTATAATTCGATTGCTAGAATTAGAATGGGGTAAAAGCGCTACATTTGAAGCTTTGTCAACAAAACTTGATGGAAGAACTTCCTGTCCTAACGATTTTTCTGGTCTAATCGGAAAAAGCTCAGCTTCTTGTGAAGAACTTTCGGTTGTAAACTTCGATGCTGTCGACAGTGCTAATTCTCCTTTTAGTTGACCCTCGTGATCTTAGTTCTAATCAAAAGTACTTGCTAGATATATGTAATTTTATCAAAGAAGGAGATTTTTCTGAAGATCTTAATCTAAAAAGTCCAGGGAAATTATTGAGCGCCAGATGCATAACTAGGATGAGTAGAAATCTTCGAACTTATATTGGGACAGAGAATCCATCATTTGAGTTAAGAGTTTTAGTTCAATTCATAATAAGAGTATATGTCCCAATGCGTTTAGAAATTAATTTTTAACCATCTACTAAAGATGCTCCGAAACATCTCTAAAAAAGCATTTCAATGAGTGCTTACTGCAGGACTATCTCGCTGAATGTATTTAAAAAATAATACAAAATAATGCCTACTTTGCTCATCCAGAAAAACTTCTTGTCGTTATGCTATCTGACGAACGGCAGAAAATTCGCAAGCTCGCAGGGTCTGGAATAATTTCTGCTAGACAATCAACTGGGAAATCAAAATCAAGAAAATTCAAGGTTCCTTCCTTGAATGTTAACGCAAAAGACTACAGGGAACTCATCGACTGGGAAAAACGCAACATTTTGGAACCACTATTAACTAGATCGACAGCAATTGAAAATCTCACCGATTTCATAACAAAGGACGTAACGCATCTTATTTCCGAAGACATTTTTCATCGTCCATGTCATACTCAAGCAATAAAAAGGTGTGTGAAAGAAGTCACATCCGCATCTCGGCAAGCTTACTCCTCTGACGTTAGAGATGAAATCATCCGATCAAATTTCGAAAGTCGGAAAAGCTTGCCCATTTTTTAAACAAAAAATGATTTTGTTTCGAAAGTAAAATATGAAGAATCAATTTAAAATAATATGAGAAATCAACATGAAAGTAGGTTAGTGGTAACCCAGTGGGCACAAAATTTGGCGACGTCTTTACGACATCGTTACGATATCTTTACGACAACTTTACGACGTCCTATGTCCATGTCGTTTCGCTGTCTTTACGATATCGTGAATAAGTTGCATGATTGTAAAAAAATATTTGAATGAAATTATTACAAATGTTGGCTTATACTTTTAGCCGCATAACAATCTATTAACATTATGCACGAGGTAGAAAGGTAAATTATAGAATTAAAATGTAGTTAGAAAATCTCAATCATAGTCTGTATCAGCAAATTCGGATACGTTTAATGTTCAATTGAATATTTTGAATATGAAATATAATATTCGATAGTAAATTTGAGTTGATTGATTGTTGAAATATATTTTTTTACATGTTTTATTATTAAGCTTTGTACTTTAACGTGGTTTTCTTTCGGTTCTTGCATTTCTCAAAGTTTGAGACAGATATTTTTTGTATAAAAAAAGTTCGAACGTTCAAAAAATGTCGAAGTTCAGAAAAAAGATATAATAATTTTCAGTGAAGTTCCTACCGAAATGCAGAACCTAAACGTACTTTATTGTACTCTACTACATTTCCCAAAGTTTCAGCTCGATATTCTATTTACAAAAAAAAGTCTTAGGTTCAAAAAAAAAACATTCAGTGAACTGATAAAGTGAGTTCGGTAATATAGGTATTTAACGGTGTCACATGCCCTTAACCTGAAATCGATGTAAGCCTTTATATTTGGTTTTTTCTGCTTTCCGCATATTGACATATTAAGTCATACTAAGTTAAAAGATCCACATATTTATTCTACATACCCATTATTCTCAAGGAGAAAAAGCAAATTTTATTTTGATAAAAATACCTTTTTTGGTCAAATCAGCATGAACGTATTAATTAAAACTTGTAACTAAAGGCATGTATAACACCAGATCTTTCTTAATTAATAGGTGATTCTAATTGGATGGATTATGTGGCAATACGTGGGATACTCAACACTTTCAACAATTACTGCTTTAATAATACTTTCTACCCCAGTTCAAGTTTGTCTTTCATATGTTAGTAACAATTTAAGGGCTAAAATAGCACCGTTAACTGATAAAAGAGTGCAACGTATGAACGAACTAGTTCAAGGAATTCAAGTAAGTATTCTAACACTTAAATTGAGGCTATCTAAGATAAAAATAAATAATCCAAAAATGCTTGTTTGTTTGTTTATTATCTAATTGTTAAAAATATAAAATAAATGTATGGATGTCTCACGGGAAAAAGAACGAAACATCTTTTTCAAATCTACATTGATGTTTATTTAAAAGACCTAAGCTATCATATACATACAATCAAATATCGAGTACCCTCATAATACCTCTAGTTCCGTAAAATAAACAACAACGAAATCCTTACTCGATATTTTAAAGTTAACTGGTCGCAAACGCTGCCAATCCTAACCCTGGAAAAAGTGCGAAGGGAAAATTAGGGAATTAATAGGTGCAAGAAAATGAGTAACGCGACAAGTAAAAAGGAATTGAATGAGCAGAGGGCGAGGAGGCAAGTCAACTAGGCCCCCGTCGCGTCGATTCTAACCATAGGACGCAAGTCAACGGCAGCGGGTAAAAGCTACAACGTGCACGGTGTGCCTGAACATGGGTTTAATAAAAAAAAGTTTCACTGCAGATATTTGAACGAGAATCGATTAGTACATTAAAATGAAGGATCTGTGCCGAATTTCAACAATTTTCGCCGGGCTGTTTCGAAAAAAGTGCGTTTGAAATTTTAAAATATTATATTTAAATAATTTACTACAAAATTAAATTTATTGTATTCATTTAACTATATTAGTCTCATTTCAAACTCATTTCAAACTCATTTTCAAACGAGCTTTTTTATTAGATTTAACAGATATAAGTATTTTACATTAATTATTATTGTATATATCTTATACAAAAGGTATCCACTAATATAACAAAATCATATTTAATTAGTTATAAAAATTTATAGAAACAAATAAAGTTCATTTTTCTATTCTATTATTCTATTTCAAACGTGACGAGAGTTATATTATCAAACTGCTTTTAAAATATTCTCAGGATACTTAGAATTTGTATAAGCTACTTTATATTTAGCCCAAGTTGTTTTGAAATCGGCATGAAAAGATTCTACGCTCTTGTAAAATACTGTTAAATGAAATAGACATTTAACGTAGTTTTTGTTGTATCTAATGCCTTAAATACGTAAAGTGTTTTCAAGACTTTCGAGCAGTTATAGATTCTTGTCTTTCTCAAGATTTAAAAGCAAACTTTGAAAATAATATTTCTGCATTTAAAGAAAGCTACTGTAACGTGGAGACATCTATTACACCAAAAGTTCATGCAGTGTTTTTTCATATATTACATTTCTGTCGCAGAACAGGAAAAGCCCTGGGATTTTTTAGTGAGCAGTGCATATCATCTGTTCATGCCGATTTCAAAACAACTTGGGCCAAATATAAAGTAGCTTATACAAATGCTAAGTATCCTGAGAGCTACTGTAACGTGGAGATATCTATTACACCAAAAGTTCATGCAGTGTTTTTTCATATATTACATTTCTGTCGCAGAACAGGCAAAGCCCTGGGATTTTTTAGTGAGCAGTGCATATCATCTGTTCATGCCGATTTCAAAACAACTTGGGCCAAATATAAAGGAGCTTATACAAATGCTAAGTATCCTGAGAATTTATTAAGAGCAGTTCGAGAATATAACCCTTGTAATTTATGCGCATATAATTAAATTATTTCGTAATTATTTTATAATCATTCATTTTTTAAGAGATTTATTTACAAAAATTAGAAACAATTCAACATTGTGTGCATTTTAATATAATTATATGATTATGAAACGATACTAATATAGTTAAATGAATACAATAAATATAATTTAAGTAGTAAATTATTTTAATTTGACAATTGGATATTTTTAAATTTCAAACGCCCTTTTTTTCGAAATGGCCCGCGGAAAATTGTTTAAATTCGGCACACATCCTTCGTTTTAATGTACTAATCGATTCCCGTTCAAATATCTGTAATGAAATTTTTTGTCATTGAACCCATGTTCAGGCACACCGTGTGCAGTTCGCATCCAGCCTCTTGACCCTGCCGTCGGGGGCCTATTGTTTCGGCGGAATCAAGCGCCTGCGTTATAGTCTTTTTCAAAAAAATGCTAGGTTTGTACTGCGAACCCTCTCACTTGACTGGATCCCAGCAACTTAAAATTATTTTACTGCTTCTTTCTTTTTCTTGGTTTAAATGTGAATTGTTTTATTTATTGTTGCGAAGTCATCTGTTTATATTGAAAATTCAATAGTTGGTGGAAAATTCATCAATTTGGTGGAAAGTTCATAACTCGCGGTTGAAAATTGAACTATTCAATTGGAGGCCAAAGACGTATTTCTTTCTTAAAAATTTAACTATTAGGTTGAAACTGAAACAATTTTTTATGAGAAATTTATTTTTGTTTGTTAAAACTGCCTTTCTTCCTGTTGAAAGTTCAACTATTTTTAACTGAAAAATAATATTTTTGTGGTTCCGAAGTTAAAAACTCATGTTTAATTGCAAGTCATTTTTTTTCTTTTCAAAATTAGTCTTTTAAAAAATTGTTTTAACATAAGGTAACGAGGATTTGAAAATTCTAATCAATATATTCATATTCAAGGGACTTTTTTTGACCTTTCGAACATTACCCTTCTCAGAAACTATATCAGTCTTCACAGGTAGGTAATTCAGTTTAATAAATGACGAATTCAGTTTACGCAGCACAAATTTTTATAACAAAGGAATAATTTATTGTTTAAACATATCGAATGAATTTCGAAATCTATAGATGTGTCTGCAAAGATGTAGCATCCTACCAGCGTGACCTATCGATGGCCTAGATTGATTACCGGAAAGTTTTTGATTCGAACTCCCATATACTTATCATCTGTCTTTTCGAAAGCTTAAAGGTTCATCAGAAAATCGTGAGGTGTATAGAGAGATTGATGCCGTTTTGGAAAACCAGATTTACTATCTCATCTGGAAAAAATCGTGTGACAACTGACTAGGTCGCCATTCAGAGAGATGTCTTTCAGAGCGACACCATGAGCCCACTTTTCTTTTGCCTCACATTATTGCCACTATCTCAAGCACTTCGCCATTCTGACGGTTACTTTTGCGGCAAACCTGCACATCGAAAGTACAAGGTCACTCATCTATTTTACATGGGCGATCTTAAGATCCATGCTAAAAACAAAAAGTAACTACATCCAGCTCTAGGGATTGTCAAACGATATACTAAGGAAATAGGAATGGAATTTGGGTTAGACAAATGTGCCAAGGCTTATTTAAAGCAAGGAAAACCTAATAACATCCCTGAAGTCCCTGAAATCGTCGATAGAAGCGCTATATGACACCTTTGCGCTAAAGAGACTTATACATACCTGGGCGTGCCACAGAGCTGCATTCAGGATGTGACATCTGTAAAGGATATTCTCCCAAGCAGATACAAAGGTCTCATCCGGCAGATTTAGTCTTCCGAACTGTCGGTGAGGAACAAAGTATCTGCAACGAACATGCTTGCCGTCCCGTTACTACTTGGCAGTATTTGTATTGGTTTCATGGAGGAGGTTACTGAAACACTCGGAAATAGCTTCAGTATTAGGGTTAAGCAAAATGCATCAAATCTTATGTATCTCGAGTACTCATTCCCGATGATAGCTGCAGCGCGTGCTATGCACAACGTGAGCATGTATGCACTCATGCGGGAACGACCTACATCCAAAAGCACACTGCGGCACTAAAAGTGCTTTATTGCCATCTCTGTCACTCTTACGGCATTACACTTAATATCGCTCCTCTAAATGCTCCCACTAAAATAGAGTCAATTGTCGGGAATGAGAAGTGCCGCATATACTGAAACTTTATATTCTCGACAATTCTTTCTGTTGCACCCTCGAGGTCTGACATGGTTTTTCTTAAATTCGAGAAACGAACCATGTTCTTCATCGAATTTTCAGCACCAGCTGACAAAAACAACATAGCGAAGGAGAATGAAAAGAAAGAGAAATATAGAGACCTTATAAGGGAGTTGCGACGATTGTATCCGAAATATTCTGTTAAACTGCTCGTGCTTATTATCGGCGCTCCTGAAGGTGCCCAGCTTTCAATGGTTAGTACCCTGAAAAGCATCCCTGCGTCTCTACAATGTGCTAAAACACTTGTCCCCTTTGCTTTCGACTCTGGTTGTATAAGGCCATCCGCCTCCGGAGGATGTGGTGGTATTGGATCATCAACAGGTTGAGGAAGAACAAATGAACCTAAACGCCAAATCAACCTGATGTTTAATCTCCATTGCGCGGGTTTCTGTGATGTGCAGGTTCTCAAATTTTATTCTTTTTACATTTTCTTTTCAAACTTCGCACTTTTGTAATAGGGACGTACCAATTCCTCTTTCATTGCGATATTCCATTTGATGTCCTCCCACGGTATTTCTGGCGAGCTGGTTGGCTGCAAATAAATAACGCTAGGCAAAGCTTCCTCAGCAGGCACAGTTGATGTTCCATTGCTTACCGTCTGTCGCAGATGTTCTTCCTGGCTACCTGTTTGATTAGTGAGAACTGCCTGACCATCTTGCAGCTCATCTTCACCACCATCCCGTATGCTGTGGCTCCCAGCTGTGGCTGCATGGGTGCCCTGAGGATCTCAGGGAAGCGACAAGCGTTTCAAAATCTTTAATATACTCTCCATTATTATTTATGGGTGTTGTTGTTCTTTTTAGACCCTTCTTCTATTCGTTATCAACCTATCTTGCATGGGAAACCCTGTCAGTAGCAGTGCTACCGCCAAAATATCCGTCAAAGTCATGAGAGGAAAGCTCGAGCCCTACCGCGACACCAACGCGAGAACACATTTGATAGAGTTGTATGATACTGTTTAGTTGTGGCAACCGTTAGCACGCTGTGCCTCAGAACTAGAGCTGCAAATTTAGTCTTTGTCCCAGCAAGGGATCGACATCCACAATGGAAGATCTGCCTGGATATGGTTGTCAGCAAAGTAAGGTGCAAATTGTGTCCATGAACTCCATATCAAAAAGGAAATAGAACCAGAAATCTGATGAACAGAGACAAGAAATAGCCCTAAAATGATGCTGACAAACATCGCAGCTTTAGATATTTCAGCGGTTTTAAAAAAGGAAAGTAACTGGAAAGCTCCAGGTCCAGACACGGTACACAAATTCTGGTACAAGTGCCTGACGAGTGCACTTCATGCGTTGGTTAGCTGCTTTCAGAAAATCATTGGAACCCCGGATCTGATGACAGGCTTTATGCTCCAGGGTACTACGTATACCCTACCTAAAAAACTCAAAATCAATCTGAATTTCGATTGATAGCCTGTTTTCCAATAATTTTTGAATGTCTTACAGCCATATTTGCAGATAAGGTATATTCTCATTGCGACGAGAATAAACTTCTAACAGAAGACTCAAAAACATCAAAGAAACTTACGCATGGCTTACATTGACTACAAGCAAGCGTTTTCTTTCGTGCCGCATGACTATTTGCTTGAAGTCTTAAAACTTCACAAAATCTGCCCACATATTATTTACTTTCTAAGTCATGCGATAAAGCTCTGGGGTACAAGAATCAATTATTTTGATCATGGACAACCTAGGATAACTAGAGCAATACGTATTCCGACGGGTATATGTCAAGGAGACTCCTTCAGTGAACTATGGTTCTGTTAAGTGTTGAACCCATTGAGCAAAACACTAAACGGCATGACTTATGGATTCAGAATTCATGATAATGAGGATGGTCATTGAGTGACCCATATTCTTCTGTACATAAATGACCTGAAGTTGTACGCTCGTTCGGTCCAAAAACTGCAGCAAATGATCGATATCACAAAGCAGTTTTCCAATGATATCCACATGAAGTTTGGACTAAATAAATGCAGAACAGTGCATTTAATCAGAGGGGAGTTAGGGACCGTAGACTTAGAGAACGAGTTCGAAAATCACATCGAGGCAATGCATAAAGGCGAATCATATAAATATCTTGGTATTCTTGAATCTAAGGGTATTTAGCATACGATAGTTTTCTCAACACGTCCAACAAAATCAGGACAATCAACACATATGCCAACCCTGCCCTTACTTACTCCTTCGGGCTCATTAAATGGTCTACCACCGACCTAGAAAAGTTAAACAGATCGTCCGCGTAGAATACACGCCCTTAAACTTGTCCTCAGATGGAGCCTTAAATATCAGGGCATAAACCATAGAGGATTCAGAAATACATAGGAGGCAAAAAGCTATTTACGACGAGCATCTCAAAACGTTAGATCAACATAAAGTGGATAGTGAGACATAGAATATTTGGCTGGGAAAGGGTGTTCTGTGTCCAGAAATGGGAGGATTCGTTTTTGTGATACAGAACAAGGTTATCAGCAGCACAAATTATCGGAAACACGTGTTACATCAAGACGTGGTAGGCCGGTGCCAATTATGTAGAGCTATCAACTAATCCATCTAGCACATCATTGACAGCTGTCACATAATGGTTCAGAGGGAATATACGCACGGAACTAATTATGTGCCGGGCATTATACGTCAACAACTTGCCTTATATCTAGAACTCTTAAAACAAGAGATACCTTTCTATAGATACTTTTCAATGCCCGTTTTAGAAAGCGAAGATTACATCTTATATTGGGATTTTACTACCGAAACGAATCATTACATACGGCCAAACGACCTAACATCGCGATGCGAGAAAATCGAGGTGGAAGAGGCTATATCATCAACATTGCTTGTCTACTTAACCGAAATTTTCAGTCAACTAATGCAACCAAGGTCCATAAGTATACCGAGTTAAGGCATGAAGTAAATACTATAGGGAGGATTGTTGATCATGTATCTGTTTATCCCATTGTGATTTGAGCTACAGATAATGTGCATGCAAGATTCCCTGAACATCTTAAATATTTAGGAGTCAGTAGGTTATTGGCAGCAGCTCAAAAGGCGGTTTTATTTAACACTTGTCGCAGTGGTAAGAAACTCTCTCGATCATCAGGAAGCAAGCAACTAAAAAACTGTGGAGTGGCAAATGGTAGCTCTAAGGAAGCATCCAGAGGTAACTGTTGTCACCGCCAAGGCTAGCGGTCGTTCGAAATTATATACCTAAAACATCATTGCAGGAGGTTTCAAGCATCATATTGAATTAACTTTAAACTTTAAAAGCTTTCAAGTCTGTCCCGCAGGTTTTGTGATTATGTTCATAATTAAAATCATAAGTTTTTCAGATTTTTAATGATTATCTTTAGATTTATACCAGACATCGGTTATTTTAAATAAAAATCATTTGATTTAAAAATTAAACTTATTATTTTGAACAGGTTTAGGTTTTATTATATTGATTTTCATCGGAAATGGTAATCTTTTTAACAAAAATTCAACCGTTTGATTGTGATATATTCTATGAAAAATATTATATATGAATTTTGAATTTATTTTAGAATATTAATGTTCATTTTTGGCTTTAGGCTTTAGGATTTTTGGCTTTAGGTTATATAAAACATTATATGAAAGTACACTTGTTCTAAAATTACACTGTAGTTAAACTACAAAATCATTAAAAACATTCTACTGAAATAATTATTCATAGATTCTTTGAAGATTTTTCGATGTAGATTTAAGGAAAACCTTTATTACAACCCGGAAAAAAAAAGATTTGCTAATATTCTGGGGCAACTAAGCTATGAAATGATGAGCAGCGTCAGCTGCTGTACATCTTCGTCACACAGGAATTTTTCCGGATTTCCGTGTTACAAGCTTTGTCCTTGGTAGGGGGAACACCTGAAATTGACACATACCAGGTGTATACATATGAAACCGGTATTTTTTCAAGAAAAAAACACATTTATTTCAAGAGAATGATAACAAATATTTTATTCAAAGTATGCGC
>NC_046662.1:103063359-103065474 GCF_010883055.1 Belonocnema kinseyi
GCCAATTAGCACAAATGGTAAGTTCCGACAGTGCCTACAAGTGTGCCTACTGGCCGCTAGATGGCAATACCGGTTTCATATGTATACACCTGGTACATATACCTACACAAATTATATACAGGGTGGACATGCTGAGACTTACATACATGGCGAACTTTATGCTACCCGAATTGCACAACAGCAGGAAAGAAGCCATTGTACAGGGGTATTTTAATATTTCGCGCCTTTCAGGTTGCATTCGGATCGGCCCTTCGGTCAAATCCGTGCGTCTTCGGATCAATCTTATCATAGTTTCCATGGTTGCGTTCGGAACTTCAAATGGATACAAGTGTCAAAACAATATAGGTTATGTTACATAGTAATTACAAATAATAAAACTGTTTAATTAATAATAAAGTGAGACATGTGAACTGAGAAGTAACCGTCAATTTTTTTCTGTGCTAATAACATTATGGAATGTCTGCTGAGTGACAAATACTATAAAATAGTGTTAATATTCTGCGCTTCCAGTGGGCGAAGAGTGAATTGTGTTTAACGCTTATATGCGGAAAAAATGTATGTTATGAATATATAGGATATGTATTAAATAAAGTAAATAAAATATTACATGCGCAAACTTTAAATTGACATTACCTACATTTACATTTACTTTTTTTAATTATTCTATTTTCGAACTTGCCTTATCTGGATCTGATTTCCAAACTTGCATTTTATCAGCCCCTAAAATCAATTTTAAGTAATGTTGATGGTATTGGTGAACAACAAAAATATCGAAGCAACTTTACCAAGAAGATTTACCGAATTGGTGTCTTCATTTCTAACAGCATAATTTAAAGTTGAATGAGGCCTCAATTAAATACATTAAAATAACATTTTGAGTAGCTTTGAATTAGACTCAAACATTTTTATTTTCTGATAAGATACCAATAATGTATGAATTTTATTTTTAGACCTGATAAAATAGATAATTATAGAATAATTTCTAAAAAAATTGGAATAAAAATTTCGCTTCTACATTTCTTTCCGATGCACTGCTATCCTCAGCGATTCCCTAATTTATTTTAATAGTTGATCAAACCAAATTTTCAGACGAGGCCCGGAGAAAACATTTTCTAAAATAAAAAAAAAAATTTTTTTAAATCACGAACTTGTAGCTAGGTCTCGGATACGGGATAAAAAATCAAACATTAAATACTTAGTTCTATGAAAAATGTATGAATAAATTTAGAACTCTTTTACGAACAGCTCCTGAAAATTTTAGACTTGAATGTAAAAAGGGAAAATTTTTATTTGTGCGATTTAATTTATACTTATAAAGTCGCTCAACTCTGAGGATTTTAAGCCTCGAACTCGACAGTTTCTAAACATAAACCATGAGTGCGGAAACACGCGCAACCATCAAGGCTGGAAAATGTAGGTATAATAAAAATTCTAGCCACTCACCCGACGAATTCAATATTACACATACGCGTGCACATATGCACCGAGCGGGTATTAGATTTTGGTTAAATTTGACCCCCGTAGTTTTTGTCAATAGGTATACGTTTTGAGACCCCCTGAATTTGAGAAACAGGTTTTTACGAATGTGCCCCTCTGTATGCCTGCCTGCCTGTCTTTATGTGTTTCTGTGAGCACGGTAACTTTTGAAAAAAAAATTAAACTATTAGATTGACCTTTGGTACACTGTTTTAGTGACCTAAGCTAAATGCCAAGTTCATTAGTCAGACATTTCGGATAAAAATACTCAAATTCTTGGCCCATATTGAACATTTTTGAGTACACATTTTTTCATGCTACAAAAATTCTCCATGCAGTTGTTCATGGTATTTGAAAGAAAAAATGTTACTTTTCGATAGCCCTACAAGATTATTATTTCAACTTTTCGAATTTTTTCGAAAAATTGAAAATTTAAATTTTGACCGCACAAAAACTAATAAAAAATTGCATTTTGCGGTCAAACTATGCAAGATAGAACAAGAATTATAGGACAAACATTGTGCAACCAAAAATACAAGGGTAGTTCAATAAGTCCTTAGAATGACCAACAGATGGCGCGCGAATCGCTCCAAATCATCTGTTTTCAGTCAGCACCACTCCCGAATAGATATATGGTGC
>NC_046662.1:103065574-103082005 GCF_010883055.1 Belonocnema kinseyi
TAGAGCTCCAAGGAGATTATGTTAAAAAATAAAAAAAAATTTACCCAAAAAAAATTGTTTTTATACTTCATTCTAAGGACTTATTGAACTACCCTCGTATCTACAAATTTGTTATTGATCACTCTTTTATAGGACAAATAGTTTTTGTTGTATTTATAGAAAAAACATTGAAAATACAAAAATTAAATTTTTCGACACACGACACAAATTAAGAAAAAATAAATAGATAACATTTTTTCATCGAATGTGGAGCAAAAAACTATTATTAATGGTTTTTTTTTACATTCTCATCAGAGAAGGTATTAGATATGTGTAAAATTTGACAACCCCCCCCCCCCCCAGTTTTTGTCAAATGTTGACATTTTGAGGCCCCATGAAACCAAAAATAGGTTTTTACAAATGTCTGTATGTCGGTCTGTCCGTATGTTTGCATGCCTGTCTGTCTGTGGGCCCTATGACTTTTGAAAAAATCATTTTATTAGATTGACCTATGGTACACTCTTTTAGTGTCCTAAACTAAAGGATAAGTTCGTTAGCCAGCCATTTTGAATAGAAAATTCCAAAAGTCAGCGCATTTTGAATATTTTTGAGACAACTTTTTTTTCACGAGCAGGCATCCGATAGAGAAAGAGCGATGCTTTATGACCCGGAGAAACATCAACACTCAGGTTTCTCTAAAGCCTAAAGATCTGACTGAAATGGATGACGAGCTTCGTGGATATTTTTTTAAAGAATCCGACCTCTGGGCTATCAATGGTTACGTGTATAATGCAGCGAGAGCTTTGGCCGATGCGAACTGTAAAACAAAACCAACGGTTGATCATAAGACCAAAAGACGAATGTATCAACTTGCCATAAAGATATGCTGGGTAAGACAGTACGCGTTCCGCATTTAGTGTGTGATTGACTACCTCAATTCTGGCAGGAATTTTACCAACAAGGTTCGAAAGTTTGCGCGCGACCTTCGGACCCGTTATCACACATTTAACAAGTCAAAGCTGCTGACCATCAGGCAGCATATTGTTGAGAGAATACGGATACTATCTGACGCTAAGAGAAGTCTAGAGCGGAGGGAGAGGTGGGACAGAGAAAACCAACAGTTTCTCTCTCACCTATCTCGACTCTTCCTAGACCCTCCAGTTCTGTCGACTAGTAACTCCAGTTACTGTCCAGTTACTGTCGATTAGGAGGTGCCAATTCCGAAATGATTGTTGAAAGGCTGCACAATAGTCCTGCCGGAAATAGGCAACTTAGCTGACCCGAAGTATTACAGGCCAATCACTTGTCTGAGCGCTCTGCATAAGATATTCACAGCTATTCAAAATGATAGGATTTTTCGGGCAAATGAACCTGTGTGGCAAGAAATGTATGAACAACGAGGCTCCAAGAAAGGCGTAGAAGGATGTCGGAAAAACCTGCTCACCGATAGATGTGTCTGCAAAGATGCAGCACTCTGCCAGCGTGACCTATCGATGGCATGGATTGATTACCGGAAAGCTTTCAATTCGACCTCCCATAGACTTATAATCTGTCGTTTAGAAAGCTAAAAGGTATATCCGCAAATCGTGAGGTAGATAGAGAGATTGATGCCATTTTGGAAAACCAGATTTACTATCTCATCTGGAAAAAATCGTGTGAAAACTATCAAGGTTACCTTTCGGAGATGTGTATTTCATTCCGACGAGTACTTTTGCGGCAAATCTGCAGACCGAAAGTACAAGGTCACTTATGTATTTTACATGGACGATCCTAAGATTTATGCTAAAAACAAAGAGCAACTACATCTAGCTCTAGAGATTGTCGAACGATACACTAAGGAAATAGGAATGGAATTTGGGTTAGACAAATGCGCCAAGGTTTATTTGAAGCGAAGAAAATTTAATGGCATTCCTGAAGACGCTGATCTTGTCGATAGAAGCGCTACATGACACCTTTGCGCTGGATAGGCTTATACATACCTGGGTGAGGAACAAAGTATCTGCAACGAAGATGCTTGCCGTCTCGGTAGTACGCTATTCATTTGGAGTGGTTCCATGGCCGAAGATCGAGCTCAGATCCCTTGATATCGGCACATAAAAGGTTATGCACATAAACGGAAGCACGAAGAATTGGGCAAAGGAACGATTCTGTACGAGGCAGTGAAGGAGGCTGCTGAAACATTTGGACTTGACTTCAGTTTTAGAGGTGAGCAAAATGCATAAAATCTTATCTATCTTAAGTACTTACTCCTGAAAGCCCTGATTAAGAAAGCACAAGACAAAATCTTCTGTGAATAGCTCCTCGATAAGAGAATGCACGGCATCTTCCACAGAAATGAGGAGGATTAGTCAATGTCGTTTGACCTAAATTTTGCTTTCCTTAAAAAACCCGGATTGAAGTATGGCACAGAGGGTTTCGTTTTGACATGCCAAGACGGTGTCATGTCCACCTTAACATAAAGTCGCCACATTTTGAGCCAAGAAATTCCCGATGATAGCTGCAGGGCGTGTCATGCACTCTCCAAACATTTAGCTCACATACTATCTAGTTGTCCAACTCATGATGGAACGACCTACTCCAAAGACACAATGCGACACTAAGTGTGCTTTATTACTATCTCTGTCACTCTTACGACATTAACCTTAATATCGCTCCTCTAAATGCGCCTAGGGAAATCGAGTAAATTGTCGAGAATGAGAACTGCCGCATATACTGGAACTTTATATTTTGGACAGCTGTTTCTGTTGTTTCGTTATCGAATTTTCGGCACCAGCTGACAAAAATATCATAACCAGGCAGAATGAAAAGAAAGAGAGGCATAGAGACCTGATAAGGGAGTTGCATTGATTGTACCCAAAATATTCTGTAAAATTAAAGGTTCTTATCATCGGCGCTCTTGGAGGTGCCAATTTTTCACTTGTTAATAGCCTGCAAAGCATCCCTGCGTGTCAACACCCGCTCCTAGCAAAATCGCGGTAAAATTTCAGCCACAACCAAGTCTCATGACCGTGAGATAGGTGGTTACAATCTGTAACGGAATCAATACGACGATCTGGCAAAAGTTTCGGGTACCCTGAGAGCGCCGATGATAAGGACAATCAGTTTAACAGAATATTCCGGGTACAATCGTTGCAACTCCCTTATAATGCCTCTATACCTCTCCTTCTTTTCATTTTCCTTGGCTATGATGTTTTTATCAGCTGGTTCCGAAAATTCGATAACGAACATTCTTCGCTTCCCAAAGTCAAGAAGAACCATGTCTGGCCTCGAGTGTGCAACAGAAACAATTATCGAGAATATAAAGTTCCAGTATATGCGGCACTTCTCATTCTCGTAAATTAATTCAATTTCCCTGGGAGCATTCAGAGGAGCGATATTAAGGTTAATAACGTTGTTAATTATGGCGAAATTAAAGGAGTTTTTTAGAACGGAAGAAAATAACAAAAACCTAATATCCTTTACAGTTTTGCGTCCGAAATCAATCACTTGTCCCGTGCAGACAAATTTTTTAGCGGGCCTTGTGTGACTAGAATTTCCCTAGGCTTTGTCCTACTTTTCACATCTAGTGAGAAAATGTTAAAAGCTCAAAAAATTTAGTGGTCAAATTTATATTGAGAGCGCAAAACTGCAGGGGAAATAGCATTCCTTTTATTTATTGCTTTATAAGTCAGTGTAACATGCGCAAGATCTTCAATTTCTATAGATTTATTCTAGCTAGGGGAAACGGTAAGAACACTGGGGATTTTTTGCGTCTGAATTTGATCTTTAAGAGTCACAACCCACCAAAATATGACACCAGTACGTTTATTCTTCTGCATAATGGTATTATCAAACTAATGTCCAGAATAGCCCTAGTTTTCCCCCTATTTCCTGCATCTAGAGGTAAACTGAGACGTGTAGAACAAATTCTGAAGCCAGATTTGGATTCAGGTGTTCAAAATCCATAAGAGTAACCTAATAACTTGTCTCCTGCAGACAAGTTTCTTATATGGCCTGTGTGACGAGAAAATCCCTAGGCTTTTTCCTACTTTTTGCATCTAGAGGAAAACTGACATGCAGAACAAATCCTGAGACCATATTCGAATTTAGCGGCTCAAAATCCATAAGCGTAGCCTAGTCATTTGTCTCGTGCAGACAGCATTTTTTTGTGGGCCTGTGTTATCTCAGAAAACCGTGAAAGACAGTATTAAGATAGTGATTTTATACTCGGTTATGCATCTTAAATGAAAGTCGTCATCAATTACGGCTTTAAAACTTACCTTCGCTAAAAATATGTCGCAAATGCTGGATCACAAAGCTTTATACCCAAGTAAACACTCTTTTATTATTTATCGGTATTAAAAGAACTGCAATTTAAATAATGACACGAACAGCAGCACCAGCGAGAAACAACAACAAAGTTTTTGGTGTGTGACAAACAGCTGAACAGCAAGTACATAGTAGGACACCTGAAACAGCATTTTCACACACGCTTTGCTTAAGATAGTTAACATGTCAAAAAGTAGGTCAGGACGTAATTTCAAATAAAAAAGATTATTATACATGACAAAATTTTTATACTTATAAAAGGCATTTATTTTAATGATGGGTTTGGCAACTGAATTTGTTCTTACTATGATTTTTTAAAAATGTTTGAAAAATGATTTTTGTATAAATAATGTTTTGGGGGTGGGGGGGGGGGGGTTAAGCCATGAATAATTAAAATTCAACCATTTTCAAAGAAACTGGTGAGAAGCGATAGTATGGAAATCTCAAATTTCAGAAACTATTGTTAAAACGTGTATGTGTGTAAGTGATTTAAAATAATATTTTCACTGATTCTATGACAAGCTTTATATTTTTTTCTAAACAAATAGGTAGTAAAAATGTACGCTTGGGAAAAATCCTTTGATAAGATGGTCTCAAAACTACGTTCTCATGAAGTCTTAAACCTCAAATACATGTCAATAGTGCGTGCTATCTTCTTAAGCGGTATTGTTTTTACGGAAAGAGCAATATTATTTGTGACCCTGGTGTCATTTGTACTTCTGGGAAACAATCTGAATGCAGAAATCAGTTTTACGATTGCAGTTTACAGTAACATCTTGCAAAGGGCTATGTCTATCTTTGTCCCGAATGCTCTTAACTATTTAGCGGAGATGTTAGTATCAATAAAGAGATTGGAGGTTTGTATTAACGATAACTTTATTCATATTACTCCAACCATATTTAAAATTTAATAATAGAGAACTATTGTATATCAGAAATTCCTTTTACTTGAAGAAATATATCCTATCATGAGTCACAAACAAGAACGTTCGCAGCAAATGAGAAAAAAGTATTTTTTGCAAGAGCACATAACTGATAAAGAAGAGGCCACGCATGAACAAAATTTACTTCAAAGCTCAGAGTTTAGACCAGTTCAAGTAGAAGTCTCAAGGGCTTGTGCAAACTGGCTTTTGGGTCAATTACCACCTACTCTCTGCAATGCTTCACTAAGAGTAGAACCCGGTCAATTGTGTGAAATCGTAGGTCCTGTGGGATCTGGAAAATCTGCAATACTGCACCTTATTTTAAAGGAATTACCACTAGCAGCTGGAACTGTTTCGATACGTAAAAAATATAAAAAGGATTTGAAAGAAAGAGAAACTGCACGAGGCTATATTCTTGATAATCCTAATTTCCGAATTTCGTATGCAAGTCAGGTTCCTTGGATTTTTACGGGAACTATAAAAGAAAATATATTATTTGGTCAACCTTATAATCAAGTTAGATACGACGAGGTAAATGCATATGCAATAAGAGCAAATTATTATAAACCTATTCCAATTTGCATTATTGTTGTATACTGTTTGGTTTCAGGTAACGACAGTGTGTGCCTTAAAAACGGATTTCAAGCAATTACCACATGGAGACTTAACACATGTAGGAGATAGAGGTATGACTCTTTCAGGTGGCCAAAAAGCTCGAGTTAATTTAGCTAGAGCAGTTTACAGAAAAGCAGATCTGTATCTTTTTGACGATCCACTCAGTGCCGTAGATATTCACGTTGGACAGCATTTATTTCAGAATTGTATCTTAGGTTACTTAAAAGGCAATACCAGAATTCTAACAACTCATCAAATTCACTTTCTGCCGCATGCGG
Source organism: Belonocnema kinseyi (assembly GCF_010883055.1). NCBI lineage: Eukaryota > Metazoa > Arthropoda > Insecta > Hymenoptera > Cynipidae > Belonocnema > Belonocnema kinseyi. The sequence continues at coordinate 103,071,678 of NC_046662.1, forward strand.
ATACTGTCGCTATTATAGAACGCGTGAGCAGTATTCTTTCAATTTTTTAAAATAATATTCTTCACATTGCTGTATAATTTCTTGTGACAACTGCTAGACCCCTTATAATTTATTAATATACAGGGAACCATCAGTTATCAAGGATCTTTCAGCGAGATACGTTCATTGGATTCAGAATTCATGAAAATGTTAGAGGAAAACACAGAGGCAAAAGAAGTGTCATTCATAGAACAACACTCAGGAAATAAGCAAGGTTTAGTCCCGAAAGTTGACAAAGAAAATGCAAAAACATCAAACTTCCAAAGACGTGGTATAAGACGATCTTACCGTCAGACTTCAAATGCTACTCCAGTAAGAATTTTTATTATGTTCAAACATTTTTTTCCTCATCATTTACTTGATTCTTTTTTTAACAACTTTTTTTACCTTACTTTCCTCTATAACTCCACTTACATGCATACGCTTTTCTTCTCTTATATAATATTTTTTCTATACATGACATCCAGCCTTTATCATCGTTAATTCCTCTGACTTATACCTGATAAAATGTAAATATAATCTAATACATTTTAACATTTTTCAGTTACAAATTTTCTCTTCTAAAATAAACATTTTCTTCCTACAGTATTCCACAAAGAGTTTCTCACTTATTGCTCCAATTGGTGGGTTTATCATTTTGGCTTACCTTACTTTCCCCTAATACATACGACCAAATTATTTTTTTTCTGGTTTTCTAAATCTTAACATTTTTTACTTTTTCGAATGCAATTTCTTCTATAATCATTCAATATGCGCAGTAATAAAATAGTTTTTTTATTTAATGCTTAGGCACCTACACTGTTTCAAATGAACAAATTTGTATTCGTCTCATACTTAGTGTACAACAATATGCAAATGTATTTCTAAAAGGTACTTCTTAAAAGACTAGCGCCTCTACTCTATCAAACGTAACTCAGGCTTTTTGGTCCTTCTTAAACTGACTTGTGCTCAAGACAAAGAAATATTAATCAAACACACGACAGATAGATCAAACGGGACTGTAAAATTACTCACTATCGTACATTGACACTATGTTTTACATATGTTCAGTGTCAACCAAATCCCCGGCATCGTTGCATTACACAGCCACACAAAAAAAATGTGTGCGGATCTGGTAACAAGACACACGTATTCCTATGGATATTGGGGCGCTGAATTCAAATTCGGTATCAAAAATCACCCATCACGTCATGGTTGAGCCATAACCTGAAAAAATGACGAAAAATCATGCACTGAGGCAAATAAATTTCAAAATAATGCCAGTGATGCAAATTTTCACTTCAACAACATGTCAAAAACTGTGAAGGATCAACCCTTGCCTGATATCAACTTATTTAGCATAACTTTAACCAACAGAACCTGACCTCACCTAACCTGAATTAACATAAATTTATTGATCTACACGTAAAGCTCTGGAAGCATATTTTCCCAGTAGAAAATGTGTGCTACATCAAATGGGTCAACTCGAGCCTAACATAGAAATAAATCTTACCTAGTCTAACCTAACCTAACCTAACCTCACGAAACACAATTAAACTGATTGCGTTGTCCCGTTGTGTTTGCGGTACCGTTTCATTCAGCTTCGGCTTAACCTACATAGAGGTTTAACCTATCCTAAACTAACAAAACCTGACCTAACCTAACCGATTACTCTGGCGACCCTGATCTTGCGTACTTTCATATTTTGACATTAATAGCAGTAAATGTCTGGAGTTTCGTAATCGCTTGTTGCTAGCATTATTCGCCTGTGTCTGTAACCAGGGCACCTCCACGTGGTACGGTGGGCAACGGATCAACATTGGCTGAGTCCCTGGGTAAACGGCGTTCATGCCGTCATGGCAGACACAGGTAAAAAGTGTATTACAATGCAGGGAAAAACCCCAGTATCGGCGTCTGGTTAGGGTGGGAAAGCAGGCTCTCCGACATCGTCATCATGCAACCGTAGCTCTTCATCAATGGATCACTTGGTTGGTGTAGAGTCTCATGCTACAAGGAAAAAAACCGCGAGCATTTCTCAATCGCATGCCTGCAAGAATGGCTCAGATTCATTCTGTTACATTTGCAGCAAGTGAAAAGTCTATACGAAAAGTGTTTTGACCGTAAATTGCTGCACCAAGAAACAAAATGGGTTGCTCACGTCATTTGCAATTCCTGCAGACTTATGTTGTATCGTCTAAAAAATTCAAACAACGAAAAGTACCGCAACTACTCTACACCAACCACATGGAAAACCCCGTTATTGCAAAGGACTGCTACTTTTGCATGAATTCCATCGAAGGGTTCAACGCCAAAAATAAGAATAACATTTCGCTCATTAATGTGTGCACAGTCACAAGAGCAATTTAAATCAATAAAAATGCACGCCAGACTGATTTAAGCGCTTTAGAAGATGATAGAATGGAAGTTGAAAGTCAACGTAATGGAGACGGTAGTGAAACCAGTGATCGAACAGAAAATAGTTCCGATGATTCCAATGAAAATAACGAAAAAGATGACGAATATGGCGTGCATAAAATGAAATTGAAGGTTCCAATATTAGTGTCACAACTAGAATTGAATGATTTTATTAGAGATCTTAGATTACCGAAAGATGGCGCTGAATTTGCCGCTTCATTTCTAAAAAGAAGAAATCTTCTAGAGCCAAAGACAAAAGTTTCATTCTGTCGCGACAGGGACAAAGAATTCAGAAAGTTTTTCGTTAAAGACGAAGAGACGTCTTTAGTGTACTGCACTGACGTTAACGGACTATAGAACCACTTAAAGAAAAATGTGTACAGAGTCGAAGAATGGCAACTTTTCATTGATTCGTCAAAACGCAGCATTAAGGCTGTTTCACTGCATAACACGTATACTTACGCTCCGATCCCTATAGCTCACTCAACGATCATCGAAGAAGAATATAACAATGTTAAAATGCTTCTTAAAGATGTTAATTACACGAATCACAAATGGAAAATATGTGGTGATCTCAAAATCATAACAATGATATTAGGCTAACAATCGGGTTTCACGAGAGAGCCATGTTTTATATGCATGTGGAATAGCAGAGATCAAGCAAATCATTACAGCAAAAAAAATTGGCCCTTAAGAGATTCATTCAAACCTGGTTCTCATAATATCATCAACCAAAGCCTCGTTGATCCAGAAAAAATTTTACTACCACCCCTCCACATAAAGCTTGGGCTCATGAATCAATTTGTCAAGGCGTTATACAAAGATGGACAATGCTTTAAGTATATATCCCTTGAATTCCCTAATGTTTCAGACGCTAAATTGAAAGAAGGAGTCTTTGATGGACTACAGATTCGAATATTGACAAGAGATACTAATTTCGTGAGCCACATGACGAAAATTGAAATGGACGCTTGGGAAAGTTTTAAAACAGTAAACGCAAATTTCATCGGTAACAAAAAAAGTCCAGACTACAAGAATATTGTTGCGAAAATGATAAGAAACTACTCAAAGTTAGGCTGCTTGATGAATTTAAAACTTCACTTTCTAGATTCCCATCTGGATAAGTTTCCAGAAAATGTTGGTGATTTCAGCGAAGAACAAGGGGAACGCTTTCTTCAAGACATAAAAGTGATGGAACAACGATATCAGGGTAGATGGGACGAGGTCATGATGGCTGATTTTTGCTGGATGTTGTATCGTTCCTTCGACGAAAAAAGGACACGTTATAGCAGGCAGAAAATAGACTGACGTAGATCTATAAATCAATTTAATTACGATAAAAAGCAAGATAAAATGTAAACACGAAAGATAGTATAAATATATCCCTTAAGTTTAAGAAAAGCAGAGAAAAAAATTTTGAATAAAACTCTTATTCATTCGCATGTTAATTGATACAAACATTGTCAAATTAATTAAAATGGGGACAATTCTACTTTTAGTTCTAAGTTTGTGTTGCGTTAAGTAAATTTAGTTAGGTTCTGTTAAGTTAGATTCATTTGTAGGTTAAGATCGAGTTAACCTATTAAATATAGCACACATTTAAGACTGAGAACCATACGCTTACATAGCTACACGTATGGTTGAATTTCATTCGGCTAGGTTAGGTTAGTTCAGGTTTTGTTAGGTTAGGATAGGTTAAACCTCTATGTAGGTTAAACCGAAGCTGAATGAAACGATACCGCAAACACAACGGGACAACACAATGAGTTTAATTGTGTTACGTGAAGTTAAGTTAGGTTAGGTTAGGTCAGGTTTTTTAGGTTACCTGATCACGAACTACTAGAAATTCGTGTCTAGCGATTGGTTTCCGAGCCTTTTTCCCCGAAGTAGGCCTTACATGCATGTACGAAAGCATCAGGATCCTCGTAATGAAGTCCAGAAACTTCCGGCAAAAAGTGTGCAAGTGCCTTCAATGCGCGGATAATAGTGCGTAAATCCAGAATCAAAATTTCTGATAGTTAAAATGTTATCTTTTCTTGATTGATAGGGTTAGATGCAACCATGTTGGTTGTAGGATTGAAGGCAGGGTTAGTTTATTTGTTAAAAATTGGGAATCTACCTGCGAATTGTGGTAATAGCGTGATAGGTAGGAAACTAGATGTAACAAAAAACATGAGCTGGTTATCAAGTTCCTTGACTCCTTGGCGGTGCATCCATGAATATTGAGATGCATAAGAGACCTTATGCTCTTGGGGCGGACAAGATCATTCTGAGAAGTACGTACAGTGATGTTAAAATCGGTTCCCCCACACCGCCCCTGGAGCTGGGGGTGGGAGCAAGTTTGAAATCTTAAATGAGAACCCCTATTTTTTATTACATATTCGAATTCTTTGGATTAAAATGCGTATGATTTGTCTCAAACATTTTTCTCATTTCGCGATAGATGGCGCTGTAATCGACAAAATTCAATTTTTCTTCATTTTACTGTTATTGAAAATGCACGCTTACGATTCTGTAATATGCGAAATTAAGCTTTAAAAAAATTACTAGTTTTTGCGTTACCGATCAGTTGGTTGCCAATTATTCCACACCATACGTTGACAGCCCATGGACGCTGGTGTTCGATTTCACGAAGCAACTGCGGATTTTCAATACTCTAGTAGTGCATGTTGTGTCGATTAACTATTTCATGGTTCGTAAAAAACGACTCGTCAGAGAATAATACATAACGAAAAAAGCTGTCCGTTTCTGGAAATCATCGCGATGAAGTTCTTGATGTAAAGGGAAATGATACGGATGAAATTTATTACGTTTCAAAATTTTTCATACACTGCTCTGAGACATTCCGGAATTACGAGAAATTTTTCGTGTACGAACGTGAGGATTATTGGCCACTGCAGCTAATACAGCAATTTCCTTACTTTTTCTAGTGACTGTTGTTGTAAGGGTCTTTTTCTTAGGTTGAACACTTCCATCGGTAGTAAATTTTGTAATAGTACGAGAAAATCATGCACGTGGCACAATTCTATTTTGAAAACGTTTAACGTAAAGATGGACAGCATTATCAAGATTTCGTCCAGTTTCTCCATACACCAGAACCATTTCAATTTTTTCTCTTAGGGTTATATACTCCATTGTAAAGTAGTATTCGAAATAATCTTTGATCTAACTAAAATGAGTTTTTTCTTCTTTATTCATAATGTGTCACCTAAGGGTTTACATAACTTCCATTTCTAACAATATTTCAGCTAATACATATATATATATATATATTTATTTATTTATTTTACAATCTTATGTTTTCTATATATACAATTATTTACTACTATTTACATAAAGTCTTATTTTTAGTTCCTTATCTCTATTTTCCGTGATAACGCAATTTAGGACTTATTAGCAAAGGATTCAGCGAGCGAAGGAAAGCGAGAGTGAAAGCGAGAGAGAGAGAGAAAGCATGAGAACGCAAACGCATCCTATTCTACTTCATTTTTACAGTAGCATTACCTACAATTTTTACGCTTCTAATCTAAGCGACTTCCGTTTCCTTTTTCTTTAACTTTTTTTATACCTCCGTTTGCCTTTTTCACACGAATTTTTTCATTCTCTCTCATTCGCTCCTTAAGCACCCTCCAACTCCTTCATCTATTCATTTCCTAATCCATCTTCCCCTAGAATCTGAACTACATTCTCTTGGCTGCTTCCTTTATCTTTAATTCCTCTCCTACATCCTTTCCATACATACTCCCATGTTTCCTCCTCCCATTTAAATATTCTACACTTCCTGTTCTCTTCTTTTTCCCAGTATAGTCCTTCCCTTACCTCGTTTCCCAATTTAAATCTTTCCCTCTCTCCCTTTCCCTCCCTCAGCTTCGTCTCAAACTTTGATGCCTTCTTTCACGCTCTAATACTTAATTTATCCCTTTGCGCTTCTTCTCTCACCATATATCCTAGCGTCCTCCAGTCTGCCCCTAGTGTCAACCTTAAATAACTTTCTTGTAAACTCTCAATATCTTTCCATTCTTTCCATCCCTATATCTCTGTGCCATAACCTAATACCGGCCATGCCAGCGTATAAAATACCAATATTATATGTACAATAATACGTATATTGTACCGAGGCGTATAAAAAATTTTATATTTTTTTGTTCCTATTCCCTATATCTGTTTCACTACCCCTGCTGCTTTTTTATCCTTTCTCTTATATGAGCTGTATGATCTCCACCGTTTGCAAGATATATCGCAAATATTTAAACTCTTTTACTTTTTCTGACTTTATTTCCTTTCATCTCCCTGTATATTCTTTCTTCCTTCTTCCTCCTTTTCTAAACCTCATTATCTTTGTCTTTTCTACCTTTACATTCACCTTTTTCCCATATAAGTATTTCTATAATCCTGTAATTAATCCCGCAATCCCTTCTTCATCCTCTGTCATCATCACTATGTCCTCTGCGTATGCCAGTGTATATATATTTTCCTTCCCTATCCTAACTCCTCCCCAACCTTTTCGCCTCATTTCTTTTTCCAAGACTGATATTAATGAATTAAATAAAAGTGGGCTAAGAGGACATCATTGCCTCACACCTCTTACTAACCAGAAACTATATCGTACTTTCTCTCCTACCTTTACCCTGCGTTTTGTCTCTCTAAAAATTTCCGATACTTTCTTTATTGATTCCTCTCTTATCCCCTCTTATACCATAAATTTTTCTATTTCGCCTCGGTCTGATGAGTCAAACGCCACCTTTAAGTCCACGAACATTGCAATCATTGCTCCTTTTTTCCTTTTAATCCTCTAATTTACTTAATATTTTAGAATATATATATTGTCCATTACCACCATTCCTTTTTAAAACCTGTCTAATTTGGTGACTCGATTTTTTTTTCTTCAACTTCTATATTCAATCTCTCCGACAGAACAGTTATATATACTTTATACAGTGTTGCCGTCAGCGTTACCTCCCTACAATCTTTAACCTCCTCTCCTTCGCCTTTCTCACTATTGGTATAACTACTCCTTCCTTCCAGAACTCTGGCCACCCCTCTGCTCTCCATACTCTATTACACATTATCCATGCCCATTCCTCTAGTTTCTCCCCTCCATATTTTCATACTTCATTTGGAATCTCATCTGTACCAGGTGCCTTTCCATCCTTCATTATTCCTAAAAGCTTAACTATTTCTTCCCTTGTTATATCCTCCTCCTTATCTCTTTCTCTACCATATTTTCCTCCCTTTATAACTTATCTCTCTACACCTCCTAGCAAATCAAAAAAATATTTCTTCTGTTCTACCATTTCATTATCTTGGTTTAATCTTTTTCTTTTTCTTTTCTTTCTCTATTTACTACTTTCCATACCTCTTCTTCCGCCCTAGCCTGCTCCTCCTCTTTCTCACACCTTTTATTTTCTTCCTTTTTCTTTTGAGAACACATCTCAGTATACTCTTTCTTTTTTGCCTATATTTATCCCCATTACTTTGTTCTCTTCTCCACTTTCTAAATTCCTTTCTGACCTCCTTATTTTATCTTTGCCGTCCTTATGCCACCCACTTATATTCCCCCCTTTACTAACTTCATTTTTCTTTGTGCACTCTAATCATCTTTTTATTTCTCCTATCATTTTTTTTATCTCCTCGTCACATTTCCCTCTCCCATTTTGATATTTCTGACCTTTTCTCTAAACTGTTCTTTTCCTTTCCTTGACCAATCCCCTTTTCCTACACTTTTTACATTTGCTCCCCTTTTATTCATATTACTATTGCTTTTTTGTGCCTCTAATGTCACTATTAAGGAAAAGTTATCCGAATCAATATAATCACCTACCTCTGGTTTCTTAAGGGGTTAGGTGGATTTTAAAATTTCAAAAAATCGTCTTTTTTAATGCAAAGTTACCTTTTTTGGTAGAAATTAATCTTTCCAGTTGAAAATTTATTTTCTGTTCGAAATTATTATTATTCTAGTTACAAATTCATCCTTTTATTTATAACTCTGTTTGAAAATGTTAATGCTTTTTTAAATATCGGTTTTCTTTATCATGAAAAGTTTTTTTTTACTGATATTTTGATTACTCCAATTGAACAATTGATTTGTTGCCAATTAATTCATTTGCTAATTTGAAAGTTCACCCAAAATTCGGGTGTAATTGGATTTTTATTATTTTGTATTTTTGCATGTGGAAGTGCTAGGTTTACGTAAGGTAGCACCTCCACAGGAAAACTAATTTTTTGAAAAAAGTAGAAGCCCAAAAATTTTATATAGCGTACAAAAAAAATCTCAAAAAATACCAAAATTCTGAGCTATGAAGAATTTCGAAATTCGTTTCTGGAGGTGCTAGATTAATCGCCCGTCGAAAATATTGATTTTAATTATAATTATTTCATCGAGCTGAAATTTAGAATTATTCGTCCTCGTTCCGCAAAACAAATTCCATATTTTGACAAGTTTGTTTACAGATATATTATTAATGAAAGGTACAAAACACGAAAATCTGGACGAAAATACTAATAGGAAATCAAACTCAAATAATTTCTTAAACATATGAAATAATGAATATAAGAACTCGTATAAAGACGATAATAGAGTCACTGCGCGCGGTTAAAGCGGTTAGTGTAAATAGCGCTCATAAGGTGCGTCCGCTAGAAGTCAGATCGCTGCATAGGACTATCACTGTATTCACACTATGAGTTTACGCGAAATTTTGTATGGCGGTTTTAATTAAGGCGAATAAGGCGCGTACGTTTTTTTTAATGTCAATAACGTCAGTAAGGTGGACGTTAAATAAATTTTAACGTTTACACTGATTTAAGAGTGATTAGCCCCTCGACACCGACAAGATATCCCTCACAATTCCTATGGCGAGAAATACACGGGCAAACTTGGATTTTAAGAGGCTTCCTGAGACTTCAAAATTAGCACATGTATTACTAAACCAAGCTTTTCTCCTGCATATTATTAGTTGTTCGATTTCATATTTTATTTTTTCTACGATACTTTAAACATCGGAAAACTCGGGTCGACCTCAGGATTGAGATTAAGTGCCTTTCATGCCTCACTCAACTTTCCTATTGTTAGAGATTACAGCCGGTTCAAGGAATTCAAACACTATCAAATATTAAGGAATTTAACTTTAATATTATTTATTCGGTTGATTACATAACTACGAGACGATTAAAAAAAGATAGAAGAAAATCGGTTAATCCGTTAAATTTCTTGATATACCTTTCTTCTCTCTTTTTCGACTGTACTACAAAAAATACTGAAAAAAAGATGCTGCGCCCAGAATTGCAAATTATTGAATCGAAAAAGTATGGAATTTCCATTTATTTTATGTTATACTTGAAACTTGAAGGGAATGGACTTCGCAACCTAAAATGGCACATTGTGTATAGCTCATACTATGTTAAAATTTTACAAAAATTAGAAATATATTTCCAATCAATTCATAAGATGGAGTGTTTACGAAATAAATCTATGCTAATAAATTGTATTTCCACCCCCCCCCCCCTCCCCGCAGCGCTCCAAATATGACCGAAAAATGAAAAACTACATTTTTAAGTTCATTATTGTTACTTTTTAGCAAATATCCGTCGTCTTTTTCTTACAAATAATTACTAGTGGAGAATTTGAATATTTCTCACTACTTTCTAAATAATTTTTAATTGTTTAAAGAAAAGAAAATTATTTGAACGATAATTTGTTCCAAAACATGTAAAAAATCGTATTTTCTGATTGAAATCTAGTTGTTTATCATTGTTTGGAGCAGTATATTTTTCTAAAAACATTATGTAATCATCTAAACAATTGTGGGTCCGGATGCAATAAGGGCACATAAAATTTTTTCGTGCGAAAACGAAGTCCCCTGGAGGCTTTAGAAAAAATTTTCGAAATTTAATTTTCA
>NC_046662.1:103082105-103103734 GCF_010883055.1 Belonocnema kinseyi
ATATATATCTTTTGAAAATTAAAATTCGAAAATTTTTTCTAAAGCCTCCAGGGGACTTCGTTTTCGCACGAAAAAATTTTATGTGCCCTTATTGCATCCCGATCCACAATTATTTATTGTCTATTTTCATATTTCGAAAGATTGAGCTGTACAGTTTATAGAAGGAATAAATGAGCCACTTTTTAATTGTTTAAACAAATATAATTTGTTTAGGTAATTAATTTTCGAAAAATACTTTTGAAATCGTATTTTCTAAGTTAAACGTAATATTCAAAGATTTGGAGAAGTAGTCAATTCTGCTAAAAGCTGCATGTTATTGTTTGTACAATTTATTTTTTTTTCTTTAAATTTCCGTTAAGTTAAGTGTGAATGGTTTATATCAACAAAACAACAACGTCAACAACCAATAGAAAATAACATCAACAAAAAGTTGCTTAAGATAAATATTTAGAAAAATTGGACGTCTCTGCTTCACTTTTTAGAAATTTTGAAAATAAACAATACATAATTGTTTAAATGAATAAATAATGCCTTAAGAAACATTTTCTACTCCAAACAATGAGAACTAATTACATTTAAACCAGAAAATACGATTATTTTTTACATTTTTCGGTTTTAAATAATTGTTTAAACAATTTACTTAACGAAGTGCTTCAACTATTGCCCAGGGAATGCTCTGCGGAAAGAAACTACACGTGCGCAAGAATGTCCTGACAGTCTGTTTACATGTCTCACCCAGGTATGGATATATCCAGACTTTCTAGTTTTTAAGATCTGATCTGACCATGGTCTGACCTTATTTATTACGTATTGTAATGCGGTGGCAACCCAATTGTTACTTGCCCCCCCCCCCCAGACCATAATATTATAATATCATAACGAAAAATCAGACAGCGATAATTCCATGGCCGGCACAAGCTTAATTTAGAAACTAAGTTAAAATATAGATTGTTTCAAATAGTGGTGTGTAGAATGAGAGTGTAGTTACGTTTTGTTTATTATTTATGAGAGAAATATTTTACGTGACAATGTAAATAGATTAGATTAGATACCTGTAGGAAAGTGGAGAATAGCCAGACGACCTCCCTTGGACCCGAAAATCCCAGAGTCAATTCCATGAGGAAAATCCGGCAGGAAATAAGACTGCTGCTTAGCAACACGCTGCCACGGTACAGCCACTGTCAATTTAGAAACATTTCATCTCACTTGATCAAGCTGATCACGCGTATCCACCGCTACGATACACTTGTCAACATATGCAGGCAGCTCTGTTGAATCGACCGGCGTTTCACATGCCGGAACGCTCATGCGAGTCACATCAATGAGTCCCAACACTATAGCTAGAGAGGGTAGCACCTACCGCACACTGATTGTGGCGGAAGAAAAGTGAAACTGGCGAAGGCTGCACGGAAAAAAAATTCTTAAGGCGAACGAGTGAATCGAGAATATATTAAAGTCAAAGAAAGTCTCCGCTTAGATTAGATAAAACGTTGAGTTAGAAGAGTTAAACATTTAGTTACTTTATGTAAATTGTTCTCGTAAATCAGTAATTTGGAAACAATTGCTGAGTTGGAGAGTTTATTATTTTTGACAGATTATGTATAATTTTATTATCTTTTGATCAGAAAAACAATTTGATTGTCATAGAAATATTTTAACTTACACTAGCCAATCTTTCGTCTGGTATCGCGAAAATTAATTTCCCTGAAATCCGTATAATGTATTTGGAGGTCAAGTTTGTTGTTTTTATCGCGTTTCTTGATATTTCAATATAGTTATCGCCTACAATCGAAAAAATGGTAAATTATTATTACCGCATCATAAACTCTGTTAAATATTAACATGCGCGCACATTTTAAGTGGTAAACGACGTTTAATTGTCCAAAGTAAATCTGAACTTTCACTGCTCCCGATTAGACATTCGCCATTTTATTTCGCTGCTCCCACAATGTACAGGCACTGTTCCAATAATTCCTTCAGACGCCTATACTTAAAATCCCTAATATAGCTATACTTATCAGGGGTTTGACTATGGGATATCCCTGGTATATGGAAAACGGTCAAGGATATTCATTGAAGCTGATCCAGGAATCTTTCTTAATTCCTTCGTTCGTTTTCAGCTAAATGTTTAGCTATAATAAGGAATAATATCCCTGGCACAGCTCAATTTTTTTTACCGTGTGTGAAGGAGAGGGTTAGTTTTGTGTCGGCCATCGACTAGTTCGCAGTTTTTGTAAAATCCACGTAAATAATTCCCAAAGAGACGAGTCCATTCTTGTTAGCTAAGGCAGTAGATACAGGAAAAAGCTTCGGGCTTCAAGGGTTAAGGTAGGGGTCCAGCTTTCTCCCTTTCAGTTTGTGTTCTCTTTATTTTTCTTGTTGATTAAGATTATAGATTTTGGTTGAGAAAATTTGTGTGTGAATTTTGTATGAAGAAAGGTTAGATACAGTACTAGAGTAAAGCATAACTTCCATTTTGAGTAATTGTCTCTATTGAAAATTCCTATATAGGTTCCTATATAGGATCCTATATAGAAACCTAATATAGGATCCTTATATAGGGTCCTTATATAGGAACCTACATAGAATCCTATATAGGATTCTAGATAGGATGCTATATGTTTCATCTATAGGTGCCACCTATAGGAAAGGACATAGGATCCTATATAGGTGCCTATATAGGACACTCCCTAATAAGGTACCTAATAGTGCCTAACTGATGATACCTAACTAATGATACTTCATGGTACGTATGTCTCTAGATGCTCCTGGAGGACTGTTTGTAATTAATTAGATCAACATTTTTCTATTAAACTTCATAAGTCACTGTTCAACTTATTATCAAATTCAAATCAATTGAGCCCGTAGCTTCTTTCGCCCCCACAGAAACCCTTTATCCTGAGCTGAACAAAATTTCGGACTTATTTCCGTAAAAATCTAGAACGATAGTTTTTCTTTTGAATTATTATTTTATAGTTGAGCGTATGTTTTTCTCTTCAAGGGACACAGGATTGGTGTCTGGCACCCTACTTCTTATTTTCAGGTAATTATAAATTTTCTTTTTCTACGTTGCCGCCGGGGGTTTCGTAGCAGAGCATTTTGCATTGTGTCCCACAATGCTGGAAGAGACGTTATGGTATAGTCTATAAAGTCTGGTATGGCCTAGACCTATCGCTAATCAGCTAGCCCAGGGAAAAAAGTAGTAATTTCGAACAGAAAATTTTGCTTTGGACACATTTCGAAACAGTTTATTGAGAATAATGAGAGGAGAGAAGAAACTTATATACGTCAATTGTACGGGCCATATTTTTAACTTCCTAGCATTTGATTCTGTCTTTTGATAAAGACTACACTAAATCAACCGTCAATTATGATCACAGCTTACAATCACTAAAATAAGGAAAACATGGCTCAATTACATTTTAATTACCTGCATAAATGTCCTTCAATAATTTACAAAAGAATGAAAAAAAAGATTAGGAAAATCGGTCGATATGGTCAATAATTAGTGTAATCGTACGCAAGCTTATGTAATCTTATGTAATTATATTAATAATAATAAATAATGTATTATATAATTTCTTAAATTATATTAATTAATCAATAATTATTATTGATACTAATAGTTTTTTATTATATTATACATATATGTATATATTAATTAATTAATAATAATATTAATAATCGAAAATTGAAAACCTACAGAAACCGGATGTGCGAATAGATTTCCAAAATAAAATAATCGAAAGCATAGATAGGGCAACATGGGAGGAGATTATAAAAAAAAAGATATAGAGGGCGCATGGACAAAGTTCCGGGACATCATTGTTAGGTGTGGGATCGAACTGTGTGGTACCGCGGTTGTAAGAAGAATGTCTGGTGATGCGTGGTGGATTGATGAAATTCGGGCTGCCCAAAAAGCAAAGAAAGAAGCGCACATGAGAACTTTGAACATCGTAGGTCTTAGCAATGAGGAAAGAAATAGACATATAAATCAATACAAACGCAAAAGGAGGATACGCAAAACATTAATTGAAGAAAGTAAAGATAAAATTAGAGCAGAAGAAGAGAAGAAAATACAAAACGACTTTGAAAGAAGCAAGAAACTCCTTTATAAAAAAAATGAAGGGAAACAAAAGTACAGAATTTGTCAACATGAGAAGTAGTAAATGGAGAAATTCTATGATGCAGATGGGATACTAGACGCTTTCAGAAACTGTTTTAGGGGACAATTCGAAGATGAAGCTATAGAAAACCACAACTCTGATGCAGAACACGGTGCGTTAGAAAACTCAATTGAGGAAGACTGTGTCGCTGAGGTTAGAGATATAATTAAGAACTTGAAAAACGGTAAGGCTGCTGGAGTAGACTGTATTAACGCTGAAATGCTTACACGCGGTGTCGAGTACATACCAGATAGAGTGTGCGAATTGGTAAATTTATGTTTCGGGATGAGAGACGCCCCAGACGATTAGAAAAAAGCGATTATCGCACCAATTTGCAAAAGAAAGGGAGATAAAAGCGACCTAAATAATTACAGAGGGATTTGCTTATTAAGTACCGTAAGTAAAATACACTCAAAAATAATTATTCGTAGGGTAATGAAAATAACAGAAGCAAAGATTTCGGAAGTCCAAAGTGGATTTCTGTCAGGAACGTCATGTACGGATAAAATATTTAGCTTAAGACAAATCACAGGAAGAAGTTTTAAAGTAGGAAAAAAAGTTCTCTGCATTTTTTGACCTAGAAAAAGCTTTTCACAAGGTAGACAGAACTAAACTTTGGGAAGTCCTGAAACTGCATGGAGTTAATGGATGGCTCCTACAAGCTATAAAAACAACATACACACACGGGTAGCAAAGCGAGTGTAAGAGTGAATGGGAAACTGAGTAACTGTTTCGATATTATTTAAGAAGTTAGACAAGGATGCGTTATGTCTTCATGGTTATTTATATTATTAATGGACAAATGATTAAGAATGGTTCTTTTCGACGAAAAAGGTGTGGTTTTCGTAACAGTAAGGGTACGTGGGTTAGCGCTCGCAGATGAGAAGGTTGTTATGGCAGAGTCAATCGAAGACTTGCAAAGAATGTTGAATAAACTGAACGTAAGCATGAAGAGCATGGACCTCAAAATTTACGCGAATAAAACAAAAACTATGGTGTTTGATGGAAATAGTCAGAAAACACTATGCAATATTGTATGGATTTATTTCGTAGACACTTCATCTTGTAATTGGATTAGAAACAGATTAAAAATTTCTGTAAAATTTCAGCATAGTATAAACTCTACACATTGTGCCATTTGATAGTATAATTCTATGGCTTGATCCTCACTTCGAAAAAGTAGGCTCCTGCGATTTCAGTTAATAATATCTTAATTTTTCGAATGAAAAACAGTGAAATTCGACTACAAAATATGAATCTTAAAGCAAAAGGTTGAATAAATTCTGACTAACAGCACATTCATTGTGACGCCAGCAGTTGTAATTGGAAAAAAAAAATAATAGCAAAGTTGAGCGCGGCATCACAGACACACCTGACGTTTCGTATCGAGACACAGGCCCCAATATTCCGTTCACCATGAGTACACTCATGGTGGCAGTTTGCTACTTCCTAGGTGCATAAAATGCATCAATTTTTAATTAAATTGAATAAAACAGGAATCAGACCATTTATCGAAAAAAAGCTTTGTCTGATTCTGTATTTAGAACTTTATATTTAGTGGTTAAAATATGAAATCAAACAATTCAGAAATGTAGGAGAAAAGCGTGGTTCAGTAATACATGGGCTGATTTCCAAGCCTAAGGAAGTACCTTAACGCTGGGAACATTACCCGCAAATATTCCGCCAGGATCCTATGTGAAATTAGATTGTCGGGCATTGCCGCCTAATATCACAGTGGCTTTGCAGAAAAATCTTAGCAGGTTCTCATAACGATTACAAAAGTCTGCTAAATTTTCTGAATAAAACAGTGCTTCTCTAATCTTCAAACACCATTTTCATTCAGAGCTATTAAATAAATGCAAGTAAAAATGTTGTCACGAGGCACACTTCTCACAGATCTGAACTTTTACATGACCCCAAAACTAAGAATATATTGGAAAAAATGTGAAATAATTCTCTTGTGTTCTGCAAGATGCTATGCTCTCCTGATGCAAAATTTTATTATTATGATTGAGTATCAAGCTTACACGCAAATTTTCTTGTATTTTGTTTATTTAATTTATTATGCTTATTTCTACATTATATTATAATTTTTATTTATCAGGTGGATAATTCGCCACTGACATGCGTGAAAGATTTTTTCATATGAGCAATTCCATGTCAAATCATCCAAAGAATGTAAGCTATTGTTAGTAGTTTTGATGAAAATTATAATATTTGTTCTCTAATTCGTAATAAGATGCAGTTTTGAAGAAATATTTTTTGAAACTAAAAATGTAAAAAATTCTTGGATTTTTAAAAAACGAATTCCTAAACTGAATTTCTAAAAATAATACACTTTTTTTATAGATATCTTACAATGCAGGACGTGGCATCACGAGCGCAGTGAAAAAAGTCCAAAGGTCTGAACTCTGAAGTTCGCGCATACCAGTATAAGTTATACTCGTATGCCCGAACTTCAGAGATGAAACACTCGGTCGCTCTTCGCACTGGGCTCGTCACGCCACGACATACGTTCCACGACCTTCCTCGAAAACTAGCAAGAGATCCCATTTTGAAGTTTACCTGGCTTTTGGAGGACAATGTAAGCAATCTGTAAAAAAATAAAGAAGAAGCTGTGCATTTTTCAGATATACTAAATACTAAAATTTTCATCAAAGTTACTAACAATAGCTTACATTCTTCTGGTGATTTGATATAGAATTTCTCATATAAAAAAATCTATCACGCATTTCTGTAGCGAATGATCAGTCTAATAAATGAAAATTATAATTTATTACGAAAATAATAAAGCTTGATTTGATAATAAAACAAGTTTGATACTTTATCATAATATATAAATTTTTTTAGGCGAGCGCAGTCCACCTCAAAGTTTTGAAACGGCCCTGCTAAGCGAGCAACTGTCATACAAAATCTAGATAAAACGTTTTCCTGCAACTGGGAAATAGAATGGATCCTTTATTTAACACTTTTTTCTACTCCGTCGACTGAGGCCTTGCCTCATTAAAGTCAAGATTGATCTAAGCGACTTTTATCCTGGAAAGATAATTTTAATTCAGTTGTTTGGACCAAATAGGAATTAGTATACATTGCCACACAGTTTAAGCTAATAAGAAGCTTCCTCAGGCTTGAAAATTAGCCCATGCAATTATAAATGACTGGGTTTCTTTCACAGTTATTAATTTTTTAACGTCATAATTCAACCACGTAATCTAAGTGGATAAATACAATCCCTCAAAGAAGAATTTTTCTAAAAATGGTTTGGTTCGTGTTTTATTGCAATTGATTGAAAATCTAATGCATTTTATGCGCGTGGGGTAGTTTAAATATCGGAAAACCCAAGGATTGTGCTCAGGATTTTATTGAGTGCCTATCCTGCCTCACTCAACCTTCCTATTGTTAAAGATAAGAGCCGGATGAAAGCCATTAAAAATGATTAAAATATTAGAGAATTTAATTTCAATATTCTGCATTAGATGCATTAGATAATGACGAGACGTGAAAAAAAAGAAAGAAGATAATCGTTTAATGTTAAACTTCTGTTGTAGTATTCGTGACTTATCTTCTCTTCTCAGATTCTACGACAAAAAACATAGAAGAAAGATACTGCGTATTTTTGAATCGGAAAAATGTCGAATTGGAAGTTATTTCATTTTCAAAAATACATTTAAAGGGTATGCAATTCGCAGCTTTCTCTTCAGCAATTCCTTTTCCATAATTTTCAACCGAAAACTCGAATTTCATCATTTTTCTTTTTTTTTTTTCTTGAATCTGTTTGAAATACAGCTGCTTGCTTTACAATGAATGTGCTGCTGCTCAGGATTCATGCACTTTTTTGTGTCAAACAAGATAGTTACAATTTTAAGAAAAGCGATTAATTAATATCAGCTGAAGGGATGAAGTTCCAAACATTAATTTTTAACAAAACAGTCCCAGATTCAAGTAAATAGTTGAATATTCAACCGAAAAGATGCTTTGTTAACCAAGACGGTTTGTTCATGCATTTGATGAAATCATCAAATGTAGAAATGAGTAGTGGGGGTGAAGGGGTTATAGCGTCGTTCTCACTATCGGGGGCAAAGCGTTTTCACTAGCGGGAGTTCGCAGTACCGCGACTCGAGTGTATTTTATTTTCCAGCCCAAAAGATAATTTAAATACCAAAAAGATTCATTTACAACCGAAAACATTAAATTTTCAAGTAAAAAATATATATCGTCAATCAATAGGTATAACAATTCAGTTTTCAGTCAGAAACATAAGTTTTCAACCAAATCGATGCATTTTGAACCATGAAGACAGCTGATTGCCCAAATTTTTTTTAGTGTGTGAGTGAGGAGTGGAACCACGAACTTCCAAGAATTCGTTAATGTTTGCCAAGAATGGATAACCGGGGCCAGTTCCGCGCACATGCGCATTGGCGGTTGCCATGGCAACACCATTTGAAAGTTTTGGACTTGTGTTTTGAACACGAAGGAGTGGGCAGTGGGTAGAACACTTCATGGGGAGTGGGTAGAACAGGTGACAGCGCAAACAGCACTGCACATGTGCGCGCAACTGGCCCTGGTCATCCATTCGTAGAAAAAATTTACAAATTCTTGGACGTTCGTGGTTCCACCTCTCCACCCCAAAAACATAGGGTGATACCACTCCTTAATATTCCTTCGTGGTATCGGCAAACGTTTTTCAAGTTGTCAAGTCAAATTAGTAAGTAAAAGAAGTGAAATATAATTCATGCTTTTAGTTCAGTGAATAACATAAGATTGTGATTATGAAAGGAATCCATTTATAAAATTGGTGAGTATAGAATTTAATGAAACGATATGAACGTTGAATTTTGCAATTAGAATTTATACTTACCACTTCCATAAAGAACTTCTTTGATTACCACAATCCTAATAAATCCACTTGACTTGTGTATGCACTTAACCAACAGTATTTTTTATTATAGTTTACACCTTTTGACACTCATTTTACTTGACAGCTCGAAAAACTTTTGCTGGTAGCAAAAGATAACAAGCTCGAATAACCTGATAAACATACTTTATTTTTAAAAGCTGTTTCACTCGCACTTTTTCCGTGCGTAAGAAGAAGACAACGTGGCTTGTGCGCACTAAATGAAGAGCGATAACTACTTATAGTCCTGCCACTCACGGTTTCAAAAATGGAATACTTAAATAAATACTTAATACATACTGTCAAATTTGAACGTTTTTGCACAATAATTTTATTTTCAAGGTCTACAATGTCTACATTACCTACAATATAGAAAAAATGTTGTCAACGGTGACCATGAAGGTGAATTTATTTTTTCATTTTAGGCAATTGTGTCTTATCAATACTCACGCTGTCCGAGTTATTTAAAATCTGAATTAGAAACATTCCGGATTAAATCTTCTCATTTTGAAAGCCTGTATTAAACAATTGCGCTAACGTCACAGTAACTGCATTCCGCTCTTGATTTACATGTACTGAAAGTTCATTATACACGTATTAAATGTTTTCCATGAAAATTGGTCGTTTTTGTGTTGAAAATTCAACTATTTGGTAAAAAAAATGCATTCGTTTGTTGGAAAACTTCATTCGTTTCTTCAAAATTTACTAATTTAACATAAAATATAACTATTCTACTTTTGCTTACAAATTTATCGTTTACTGTTAAATATTTATGTATTTCCATAAATAAATTTATGAATACATTTAGATTCATCATTTGATTTGAAAATTCACATGTTTAACTGCAATTGCAATTATTCCACGTTTTGTGAAAACTAGATAAGTTTTTAGAGAAATTGAATCTTCGTGGTTGAAAATGCATCGATTTGGTTGAAAACTTATGTTTAGTTTATCTTATAGTTTATCTTTTGGGTAGAAAATTAAACTATTTGGCTTAAAAATATATATATAATTGGCAAGAAATAAAAACTTTTGGTAGAAAGTAAGCTTTGTTGTTGAAAATTCATACGTTTGGTTGATAATCTAACTATTTTGGTAGAAAATTCAACTATTTAGATAAAAATAAAACTATACATTTGAAAATTTAACTACTTGGTAGAAAATTAACTTTTCTCTTGAAATGACTTAATTTCTGGTTGAAAATTCAACCCTTTTGAAGATACTTCGAATTTTTGGCTTCATAGTTTTCATAGTTTTGTTGAAAAAGTATACATATTTTGCTGCGCGTTTGTATTTTTTCTGACTGAAAATTAATCTTCTTTACAAAAATTTAACACTTCCATTTTCGGTTGAAATTTGTTTTTTTGTTTAGTATAGAAATTCGCACTATTTGTTTGAAATTGTATGAATATTTAATTTTTGGTTGAATATTCAACTATTTGATTGAATGTGGGACTGTTTTGTTGAAAATTTATGTTTTCTACTTCATCCTTTCAATTGACATTGATTCATCTCTTTGGTTAAAAATTTTACCCTCTTGTTTCACACTGAATAGTGCATGAAACCTTAGCAACAGCACATTCATTATGAAGTAATCAGCTGTTTTTAGAACAAAGATTCAAGAAAAAGAGAGAAAAAAATTATGAATTCCGAGTTTTCGGTTGAAAATTATGAAAAACTAATTGCTGAAGAAAAGGTTGCCAATTGCATACCCTTCAAATGTAATCTTAAGAATGAAACAACTGGCAATTCCACATTTTTTCGATTCAAGAAGAAATTGCTGAAGAAAAGGCTGCGAATTGCATACCCTTCCAGTGTAATCTTGAAAATGAAATAACTGGCAATTGCAAATTTTTCCGATTCAAGAATACGCAGCATCTTTCTTCTATATTTTTTGTCGTAGAATCTGAGAAATGAGGATAAGTTACGAAAACACTCAACAGAAATTGAATGGATTAACCTATTTTATTCTTTCTTTTTCTAATCGTTTCATCGCTATCTAATGCATCAAATGCAGAATATTGAAATTAAATGCCTTAATATTTTAATCATTTTTAATGTCTCTCAATCGGCTCTTATCTTTAACAGCAGGAAAGTTGAGTGACGCTATATTAGGTACTATCAATTCTGCTTTTTTTCATGCATAGGAAGCCACCTCAGATTCTCATGATGACTCTAAGAACAGCGATGAAGTTTCGACAGGAGATACAGAAGAAGATGAAGAAATGCAGAAGGGTTCAATGAATATGGATATCCTGTTTCGGTATTTACGACAAGCTGGAAACTGTTGTACTCTTTTTACACTCGTCTTCCTTCTGATATTTGCTCAGGTTGTCACGAGCGGTTTTGACTACTGGGCAAGTTATTGGAACAATTTGGAAGCGGAACGAAATGATATTTCAAATAACATAACACAATCAACATCAAGCGACAAATTATTTTATTTTTTGGAATATGATGAATATGGACTACTGACAACATCGAACAGCATTTATATTTATGGAGTTCTTTTAGCATTATGTATGGTAGCGAATTTTCTGCGTGCTGCAACATTCATAATTATTTGTACTCTCGCTGGAAAATATTTACATAATTCTATGTTTTCGAATCTTCTACATGCGAACATGAAGTTCTTCGATGCAAATCCGTCTGGTAAATCTTGCTTGAATGATCTAAAAGAATGAATACTACACAATTAAGCATTTTATTTGATTATTTAATTTAATTTTATTGTCACTTTTACCTAAATACATACAAATTTTTTTAGGACGAATTTTAAATAGATTTTCTAAAGATATTGGTACAATGGATGAACTATTACCAGCGGCCCTCGTAGAAGCAGCGCAAGTGTTTTTTATTATGTTAGGAATATTTGTTATGGTTACGATTGTAAATTATTGGATGATAATTCCTATTCTTGCAATGATCATATTATACAACCAAATCCGAATTTACTATCTAAAAACAGCTCAAGCACTAAAAAGGCTGGAAGGTGTCAGTAAGTAAAATTACTTCGAATAATTTTTATAATGCAAAAATACAATACAAGAAAAATAAATAATACTCTCTAGGCAAAAGTCCAGTATTTTCATATATTACTTCGAGTCTGAATGGTTTGACAACTATAAGAAGTTGTGGTGTCGAAATGGAAGGGAAGCTCAAACAGGAATTCGATTATCTTCAAGACACTCATACTAGTACTTGGATACTTACAGTAGCTTCATCCAGTTGTCTTGGTTATTACCTTGACATCATTGTTTGTATCTTTATTGCATTCGTTACGTTTACCCTGATTCTTACAAGTAAGATTCTTCATAGATCAAAAATTTTTTTCCACAGATTATAAAATCATTAAATTTTCTAATTCATAAAATTTTTTCTCAACAGATGATGTTACTGGCGCCGATGTTGGGTTGGCTATTTCACAATCTTTAATTTTGTCTGGCATGTTACCATATGGAGTAAGACGAACTGCAGATACGATTGGATATATGACTTCTGTAGAAAGAATACTAGAATACACTGATCTTCCGCAAGAACATCCATTAGAATCTTCTAATTCGTTAAAACCTGCATGGCCATCAAAAGGACGAATCATTCTCAAGAATATAAACTTAAGATATAAACTGAACGGGCCTCTTGTCTTGAAAGTGTGTACCTGATAATATAATGGCTGCCATGGCGGTGTCCCATTGCAACGTAAACACTTGGTGGAAAACGCAATGCGTCATATCATTCAATATGTCAGTCAATGATAGTATTTCTGTAGATTTCCAGGAGAATATCATGGTCGGAAATGTCCATTGATTTGACATTTTACGTTATACACCAAGTTTGACGCTGTCATGGGACACCGACCTCGATCTTTTTTATTCCTGCTGGAAATAAATGGGTAGAATTACTATCCAGCCACTATCATTTTCTATTTTACCCGTTCAAATCCTTTTAGACATCTTATTCCAGATGTAAACAGTCTTATCCTTTTGAAGCGCATTCTCTCTACCCATGTCTTTCCCCGTTTATTCCCGCCTACTCTTTTTTATCCGTTGGGTAATATAAATTCATATGTATCGTTTTCTATCGTTAATCATATATTTCCTTCGAATTAAATAGGATTTATGTGAATATGCGGAGGACAGATTTGAATACAATTACCGAGATTCAAAAAGATAGGTAATGACTGCAATTAGATGATGAGATACAAAGGGCAGACAAATAATAGAAACCAGTTGACGTAGATAGAGGATAGATTTGGATAAAGAGAATAGCAAGTAATAGCAAGGAGAGAAAACTGTATTTTACGAAAACGTAAAAACTTTTTAGCTGATACTTGGTGCAGATGGACCACAACTGGCAAGTGGAATATCTGCGAGATCGAGAGGGGAAAAGTAAGAATTATGAGATAGTAGATAGTCCACTCGCTAGTCGTGGATCCTCCCTTTTAACTCTCGGACAACAAGTGGCTTCACTTTTCCGAAGCAAAACGAATTAGCATTGAATTTTCACACTATTACTTCGTAACCTAAAGTTTTATAGATTGCTACAGGTATATCGAATCAGATCACTGCTTATGCCAGGACCGATATGTGCTCTAATGTTACGGATTTTTTAAAAAGTTCTTCTAAAGGAAATCATTATTTCTTTATCACTGTTCACTAATTGTCAACAAAGTAATTCAAATAATACCGTGTGATGATAGAATACACCGAAACCAGCGATAAGGTAGAAAAAAGAGAGCTTATCTTAGACACGGTGGATAAGTAAATAATTACATAAAGATAGGAGTAAATAGGCCCCCATGTCCTTTGCAGAATGCGAAAACTTTGTATGCATAGAGAATCTCTGCTTTTATTTCCAGCAGGAATAGAAAACTCAGAATTCCTTAAATTTTTAATTTGTTCGATAATAATTCATTCAATTATATACATTTTAGAACCTAAACTTGGTGATAGAATCAGGATGGAAAGTTGGTATAGTCGGTAGGACCGGCGCAGGCAAATCATCTCTGATATCAGTTCTTTTTCGTCTGTATAACGAAGGATTGGAAGGGGAAGTGATTATAGATGGAATAGATACAAATTCGATTGGTTTACAAGATTTACGTTCACGTATATCAATAATACCACAAGAGCCTGTCCTCTTCTCTGAAAGTTTACGACGTAATTTGGACCCGTTTGGCATATATTCAGATTCACTTCTCTTGGATGCTTTAAGGGAAGTAGAATTAGGGGATCTTTCTTTGGATTTACAAGTATCTGAAGGTGGAGGTAATTTCAGTGTTGGCGAAAGACAGTTGATATGTCTGGCAAGAGCTATATTGAGAAACAATAAAGTACTTTTATTAGACGAAGCCACAGCCAACATAGATTCATAGTAAGTTTCTCAATTAGAGCAAAAATTGTGCTTTTCATTCAATTTTTATGTTGAAAATTGCTCTAAATAATTTGTCTGAATAACTGATTCATTGTTGCAGTACTGATACCCTAATTCAAAAGACGATTCGAACCAAATTTACAAATTGTACTGTGTTAACAGTAGCTCATCGGTTGAATACTATCATAGACAGTGATCGTGTAGTTGTGATGGAAAGAGGTCAGATGGTGGTAAGTTGAAATGAAGTTTTACATTCTGTCAAGTGTTTTTGCCTTACGGAAATGTATGGCAAGGAAACAATGACACGCGTGACATCGGTCGCACGTGTAACCTGGCCAATATTATACAAGTAAATAGAGTCTTTTAAAACATAATAAAAATTAAAAAAAAAACAAATATCTTCTTCGTAATGATGACATTTTTATTGAAGATAGAAAGGCAGCGTAGATGCATTAACGATACACAAACGAGGTAAGCTGTGTAGTTGGTCTAAATATAACAAACTTTTAGCTAGATATCTCCTTTTGTGTGGAACTGGTATGATCGGAAAAAATGCTAGTAAGGTAGGAGTCGGACCGAAGGAACCGAAAGGAGCCTCTACTAAGTACCCCTAAAAACCCCACTGGGTCCATCTTCGGTTCCTTCTTTAAAAACTCGAAAAAACAGCAAGATCGACTTTTAAATTTTCATTAACTCCTGCTGAAGGTGACTTCAAGCGCATTCATAATAGCTCAAGTAGTATATTACGCGCGAAGTTTAAAAATAAAATTCTATCTCGCTTGCATGGCAGTGTTCTTGTCTGAGGTTTCTAATGCATTGCGCTAGCATTCAGACAAAATTCTCAAATTTACCAACGGAACGCTTATTAACTGCTACTAAAAGAATATGCACTTGAAGCCACCTTCCACCCATGTTAATGACAGGTATTTAATTTTTTAATTTTTTTACGGTGCAAGAAAAAGTATTGCGATTACTCCGTGAGTTTCTAAAGCAAATTTTAACGTAGAATACGAACTTTAAAAATTTAAAAGTTGATCTTGCTGTTGTTTTTTTTTAGTTTTTTTAAGAAGGAACTGAGGGGGGACTCAGTGGGCTCTTTAAGGGTACTTTGTAGAGGCTCCTTTCGGGTCCTCTGGTCCGCCAGGGAAACTTTAACTGAATCACACTGTGTACAGTCGCATGTTAAAGAATATGAACTTAGTAAAGTAACGAAGTGGCGCCATCAAGTCGAGATAAAACAAACTACAGCTCTATTCCGGCAACCCCTCCACCCCACTTTTCTGGGATTACCATGAATATTATAACATATTTTTAAATTTATATTTACAGGAAGAATAATTTACGTAAACAAACCGTTTTATGCAATATAAAAAACATGAAATAGCGCATGATCAAAAATGCATTGAGTTTTTTTCATATTGCATGAAATGGTTTGCTTATGAAAATTATCCTTCCCATAATTCTAAATGAAAAAAATATATAAACAGAGACATTAAGCCCGGCGCTTAAGTACCACTACGAACAGATCGGTCTCTTTTTCAATTTAAAATTAAAAATGGTGTAAATTTATTTCAAACAGAAGATGTAAATAATTTTGGAAATGTTAATAATATAATCACTCGCACGATATAGACTCGTTCACATTTTAGCCTTAAGGCGCTTTATCAGAAAGGCAATCGCGTACGAATTTTGAGGTCGCACGGTTGAATATTTTTGTCTAATTTTCTGCATACCTCATCTAAATAATCATATCTCAAATCAAGCAGAGCCGGTTTTTCGATAAAATGTTTATGTTTGGTTTGATAATCAAAATAGAGGACAATAGCAGTGACAATCGATGAGAGCTGTATACGTATGTCCATAGCGAGCCTGCACACCCTCGTCAAACTTAAATCATTGTTACGAGATTTCGGCCAGTTACAAAAACTGACATTATGAAATCATTGATTAATTCAATTTTAATTAACAGAACTAATTAATTTCTATAATTACAGTAAATTTAAAAATATATTTTCATGGAAATCGGTTAATATTTGCAGTAACAACGTGGTAGTTTAAAAAAAAACGAGTATTCTATTTTGAATTTGTTGGCCGCACGGTTGAATATCTTTGACTCATTTTTTGCACACGTCATCCAAATTCTCACATCTTAAAGCACGCAGAGCCGATTTTTTAATAAAATCATTACATTATAGATTATACGCGCAGAAAATGCATATAAGCTGACACTGCGTTTTACTACTACTGTTTTTCCCGTTTTGACTATTAACCAAAATATAAACATTTAATCAAAAAAAGGACTCCGCTTGCTTCAAGATATGGTTATTTAAATGAGGCATGAAAAAATTAGAAAAAAATATTCAACCGTGCGGGCTCAAAATTCAGACGCGATTGTCATTCTGATTTCCGTAATAACGACAAGATAACACTTTCATTTTTATGAGATAACTGTCTATTACAAAACCTGTCATTATGAAACCGTGGATTCATTTAATTTTTATGTGCAAAAACAATTTATGTATATAATTGCCAACAAATGAATAAAAGATTCAGGAAAATTGTTTCCTGTGTGCAGGAATAATGGCGTTTTTAGGGAATTTAGCCTAACTTGTTTAAACAATTATTATTTATTTGCATGCTAAACAATTGTGCAAATAAATAATTAAATCATTTTCAAAACAAATCATTTGTTTAAACAATTTTTTCCCGTAAATGGTAAAAAAATATTATTTACTGCAATCGATGATACAATCAACGAATGGTCAATGTACTTTTTTTAAAGAAATTTAGCAATTGAGTACTCGGTTCTTACTTCTTAGGCCGAAGGGTTGAATATGTTTGAAGCATTTCTTGCATACATCATCTACATGCTCATTTTTTGAAGCACACAGAGCCGCTTTTTCAATTCAATCATTACATTATAGCTTATAATCTAGATTACACGTGCATCTAGATTAAAAATAAAATCTATATTAAACAGCATATTCAGCTAACACTGCGCGTTATTACTACTGTTCTTCTAGCACTACTGTGCTTGCTTTAAGATATGGTTATTTAAATCAGGCATGCAAACAATTAGACAAAAATATTCAATTGTGCAGGCTTAAAATTTCGACGTGATTGTCATTCTGATATCCGCAATAGCGACATTATTATGAGTTACAATTATTATTTATTTTCACAATCGTTTCCTCCTGTAAGTCGTAGGAATCATCTTTGTCAACAGTTGCAGTAAATGGTATTTTTCACGATGTACTGGAAACAAATTGTTTAAATAAATGCTTTTTCTTAATGTCCTAAATATCCTGAGGAAAATAAGCTTTTAAGATTCCTACGACTTACAGGGGAATCGATTGTCATAATAATGAATAGATGTTTAAACAAGTCCGACTAAATTCCCTAAATACTTCCGTTATTCCCGCACACGTTAAACAATTTCCTGAATCTTTTATTCATTTTTTTAAAATATAAATAAATTGATTCTGTAGATAAAAAATAAATTAATGCACGATTCCATAACGACAGTTTTTGTAACAGACCGTTATCTCATAATAATGAAAGTGTTAATTTGTCGTTATTGCGGACATGAAAATGTCAATCGTGTTTGAATTTTGAGTCCACACGGATGAATATTTTTGTCTAATTTTTTGCAAATCTGATCTAAATAACCATATCTTGCAGCAAGCAGAACCAATTTTTTGATAAAATGTTTATATTTCTGTTTATCAATGAGAAAGGAAAGAACAGCAGTAATAACGCGCAATGTTAGCTGAATAGCTGTTTAATCTAGATTTTAATTTCAATCTAGATGCGTATAATCTAGATTATAAGCTATAATGTAATAATGAAATTGAAAATGCGGTTCTGTGTGCTTCAAGATATGAGCATATAGATGACGTATGCAAGAAATGATTCAAACATATTCAACCCTTCGGCCTAAGAAGTAAGAACCGAGTACTCAATTGCTAAATTTCTTTAAAAAAAGTACATTGACCATTCGTTGATTGTGTCATCGATTGCAGTATAACTTGTTTTAAAGTACTAAATATCCTGAACAAAATAATCTTTTAGAATTCCTACGACTTACAGGGGCAAACAATTGTGCAAATAAATAATAATTGTTGAAACAAGTCAGGCTAAATTCCCGAAAAACGCCATTATTCCTGCACACGCAAAACAATTTTCCTGAATCTTTTATTAATTTTTTGGTAATTATATAAATGAATTGATTTAGCGCATTGACATTAAATGAACCCGCTGTTCCATAATGACAATTTTTGTAACAGACAGTTATCTCATAATAATGAAAGTGTTATGTTGCCGTTATTACGGAAATCAGAATGAGATTTACGTCTGAATTTTAAGCCCACACGTTGAATATTTTTGTCTGATTTTTGGTATGCCTCATCTAAATAACCATATCTTGAAGCAAGTAGAGTCATTTTTTCGATAGAATATTTATATTTTGTTTCACAATAAAAAATGGAAGAAAGGTAGTAGTAACACGGAGTGTTAGCTGTATATGCATTTTCGGCGCGTATAATCTATAATGGAATGATTTTGTTAAAAAAGCGGCCCTGCTCAAAATAGAATACTCGTTTTTTCACAAACTGCCACGTTATTACTGCAAATATTAACCGATTTTCATGAATCTTTCTTTGAGTTTATTGTAACTATATAAATGAATCAATTCTGGTAATTAAAATTAAATTAATCAATAATTTAATAATGTCAGTTTTTCTAATCGGCTAAAATCCCGTAAAAATGCCCGGCATTCATTCGCTCCATGTCATCACCCTGCGAGGAATCTTCTGACTTAAGTTTCACGAGGGTGAGCAGGCTCACTGTGGACATGCATGTACAGCTGTCACTGAGTGTCACTGCTATTTTTCTCTATTGTTCTCTACGTTTTTTATTATTACACAAAATATAAACATTGTTTCAAAAAACCGGCTCTACTTGATTTGAGATATGGTTATTTAGATGAGGTATGCAAAAAATTAGACAAAAATATTCAACCGTCCGACCTCAAAATTCGTACGCAATTGCCATTCTGATAAAGGGCCTTAGGACTGTACCTAGTGTGAACTGAATTATGCACAGTAGTGCCAGAATGCGGATATCTCTGGCATACGCAGCAGTTACTCCTTTATATTTTTAGTTTATGTAACGCTATGTGTCAATTTAAAAATACACAGAAATAACTACTGCCCATGCCAGAGACATCCGAGTTTTGACACCACTGATTAGGCTCCCTGACAAAAGTGTTGGATAGGAAGTCATTCAAAATAATCAGAGATATTTAAAAAATACTAATCACACAGATTAGAAGTCAATATGCAATCTATTGAAATGTGATCATTACAATACATTATAATATTGGCCATATTACGCGTGCGAAGTGCATGACGTGTGCACGATGTTATTAAAAATTATGGTCAATCAGGGAACGTTATTTTCATCTGTCGTCCGAATTGTTGTTTTTCCTATCGTTTTCATGTGGGCGCGTAAAAACTGCAAGAAAAAAATGACAAAAAAAAGATGACACGCTTGTCATTTTTTTCCTGACATATTTTCGCAAGGATTGTATTAAAACTATTTTATTTTTATCGAAATCTACGTGCATGATCATTATTTTCTTCTATTACAGGAATTTGGTTGCCCTTACGATTTATTGATAGATAATCCAAATGGCTACTTTGCACAGATGGTACAGCAAACCGGAGAAAAAGTAGCAGAAAAACTTTTGGAGCTGGCTGAGATTGCTTGCCGTCGAAACATGGCGCAAAGAAGTCTAGACCTTACACATCGAGGTTCTATAGATAATAATGATAGTAGTTTTGGAAACTTGTATACGACAAAAATGTAACTTTTTCAAACAGATCTGAAAATTTGCTAGTCATCACACAATTATTTCATATGTCGTTATAAAAAATGTATCACTGTAAGTCCAATTAATTTTCTGAATAAATGAATCATAAAACCATAAAAAACATTTATTACATCAAAATCACCATGAGCATTCTCTGAATCGAGAATGATACTCAGAATCAAAATAATTTTAACGTTTTCATATGACAACCAAACATTATTTCAAGAAACATTTTTTTGAATAAAGGCCAAAAGAATAATTGAATTTTCGTAAGTTAAACTTCAAAATTTGGAAATTTTTACAATATTTAAATGTCTAAATATCACACGAAAAATTGAATAGTGTTTATCCTAGAAGAATATTTAATTTATTTTATTGCATGTTTTATACTCTGTTATAAAATTGAGAAATATTCATACACAGAGTAAAAAAGTGCAGTAAAAAGTTTCAACATTATTCTTCATTTAAACATCAATACCTGCAGAAATGGATTTTGACTAATTTTATAGAATTTTTTCTATGAATTAATGAACTATTGTTTTTTTTACAAGATAAGTATTTGGAAAAAAATACTGACTTAATATAAATATATAAATAAATTAGAGTCTCTTTGCAAGATTAGAACGTGTATTCAAAAATTATTAGCATTTTGCTTGAATTTGCCGCTAGGTGTGCGTCGCACGAACTAATTACCTACGTGAATTCGTTATGCGAGTAACTAGCTAATCAAAAATGTACCTTCAAAAATGTACCGAAAGTTTGCAGAAGTGAAATCACTGAGCATTTGCTGAGTAAAAATGAGTAAAGTCAAGTTTACAAGCTTGTGCGTCATAGTCCTAACATCATGCCATGGCGCAATTTTACCAAAATAAAAATAACAATGAAAAACTCTTGAAGAATGGATTTAAAAAGTATTACTATTTGGAAATGTGTTGATAGAAAACTGTGACCGGGGTACCAACAGTGCGTAGATGAGGAGGATGCACTGTATCCCAATAGTGTATGTGGGGGGAGCGAACCGGTACGCGTTCAAAGGAGACTCTCTGTGTGAGGAAGAGGGGGGGAATAACGAAAGGGGTGGCGGTTGCTAACTGCTGTCGAAGCACACGCGGGGCGCTGGCTTGTTGTCGCTGTTGCTCGGCCAACCAAGAGTCGAGCCCTTTCATATCTTGAGGCACGTTTTTTTGCCTCTTGGGCAGAGGCAACTGTACACTCTTGGCCCCTCCTTTTATAAACAGTTGCCGGGCCGTTATACCGTCCATGGACAGGCAAGGTTCGTTTATTGCTATGAAGCGTGGTTGGCGAGTACGCCTTTACTCTGTTC
>NC_046662.1:103103834-103119440 GCF_010883055.1 Belonocnema kinseyi
TTTATTTCAAAGCAGTTAGCAGATAGATATATAAATAGAATCGCCGAAGTGCTCCGACCGGCAATCGTGCACCTTCGAGTTTTCAAATTCAGAAGAGGAGAATAGGGTTGCGCGCGCAACTCAGTCATTTACAGCGTCTCCTACTATATTCACACGGACATAGCTCTGTCATAGTATTGGATCACATCTCGTTTCAGATCTGGGATCACTGCCCACATCTGGCCGACGACGCCGATGTCGAGGCTGTGGGCTCTTGCTCGGTTTTGCAGTGGACGCGAAAGCGCAGGGACCTCCGAACCGAGTAGTCTGCCTAGAGAATCTAGTGGCGAAGGAGGAGCTACTAGCAGGCCCCGCGGGCGTTCTGGAGAGTCCAGGCAGTCGACTATTATCGGACGAATTCACACTGCATACAGTACTATATTAAAGAATATGAACTTATTAAAGTAACGGGGTGGCGCCATCTAGCGCAAATAGAACAAACTACAGTTCTATTTCAGCAAACCCTCCACCCCGCACGTTCATACATATCATGCAAATTATAATATATTTTTTTATTTAGGTTTACAGGAAGAGTGATTTATGTTAACAAACTGTTTTATGCAACATAATAAAAAACATTAAATAGCGCATGATCAAAAATTCATTGAGTTTTCATGATATTCCATGAAATGGTTTACTTATGCAAATTATTCTTCCCATAATTCTAAATGAAAAAAACATTTAAACAGAGACATTAAGCCCAACACTTGAATATCACTACGAACAGATTGGTCTCTTTTTCAATTTAAAAATAAACATCATGTAAATGTGTTTCAAAACAGAAAATGTAAATAATTTGGAGACGTGATTAATATAATCACTCACTCGTTATTTGCATGTCCATCATGTTCCTATATTCCTGATCTTCCCCCAAGCATCAACACAGAGGCCACCTAGGGGAGATAGAAATCACTAAAACTCGTTCACATTTTAGCCTTAAGACTGTACCTAATGTGGACGAATTTCTCTGGTATTCTCGCTGTAACGCTGCGTAAGCTCGACCGGTAAAGCGGTAGTGGGGGGTCGCCATAGAAAGCCAGCAGCCATAAGGAAACCGGTTCTTTACGACTCTTAAGGCGTCCATAACGAGGATCTTTAGTGCCCTCTTTTCCCCATCGAATGCCTGTTAGGGCCCACTCACCCTCTTCGTATAAGGAGGAAGCATCAGGGTGGTACTGAGACGGCCGGCACTGCAGCTTCGTTTCCCCCTCGCTTCGCTGAGCGGCCCTGCGTTGATCCGCGGCCGAGCGTATGCAGTATAACGCCCGGGACGGTGGTTCTCAGCGTCTTCGAGGCGATGATTCCAAAGTGTCTCCTCTATTTGCCGCTGCCTGAAGATTTCCGCTGTCCGTATTCGCTCTAACCTGGAGGCGGTAGTTATTCCTGAGGGTGCCCCTCGAGCAACGGCGATATTGCCAGCCCGCGGGGTTGTCGAGCAACGGCGATGGTTGAAACGGGGGTGACTCCTTGTCACAGATGCAGCTTCCTGAGCCCGTTCTACTTGCCGTCAGGTAGCTTGTGCGGCCCGTTGCGCCCTGCGTCGGCGAGTTCGCTCGCTGGCTTGCGCGTGCCCCACACTCTGTGTCACCAAGAGTGTTGTAGTGTGGAGAAACACGGCGTAAGAACGACGGCGAGCGGCGGTACAACGTGCAGGTCTCCTGACCTGTCCTTTTCGTTCGTCAAGCAAAAAATACCCCTTTCAGCGTGAAGGTCAGTCGTATTCGACTGCCTTACTAGTCGTGAGAACGACAACGAAGTCACAACCGAGCGGTGGGAATCGCGCATCTCGCCTGGCTGCCCAGTGCTCGTAACGAGTATCCTGAAGTCTTCTACGCATGCGTCGCGCTCGGTCTCTGCTTCGTTGCTGTTCGCGCGCAATTTGAAATGCTCAAAAATAACTTTTTATTGTTTATTATGAATAATGTCATTTTAACTTATATAAATGTTTAATAGACCGATATTAATAAATCATAATAAAAATACAAATTTATTAAGTGCTTACTGTGTATATAAAAAATATCCTCTGCTACTCACTTGAATTTTTCTTGCATACTTTTAATTATTCAAAAATTTTGTTATTTAAAGTTTATTAAAATATTTAAATTAATTTTATTTTAGAGAAATGTTGAAATTTTTTTCCATTTATGTTGTAAATATTGTGCGTTTTATCGGAGAGCTTTCTGAGGCTATCGGAATTTAGAATTTAAAAATTTATTATCTCTGAAAATACTAGTTAAAATGAAAAATCTAATTATACATTATCTATAACCTCAAGAGCCTGCTCTCCGTGTACTCGACCCTAATTGATTTTAATTTTCTAAGAATTTAATTTACTTCAATGAATAATAAATATTGAAAGTTAAAAAGAAATTTCTTAAAATCTTCAATCTAAATAACAGTAAATAAATATTTATATATTTGGGCTGCGTTGTCCGATATGCTTTAAAATTTTCATACAAGTTTTGACCTTCCATTTTTTCCAGATGCTCAGGTTCAACTTTGAAATATGTGCAAGAAATTTCTAATGCTTGAAGTTTAAATCTGATTATGTACAATCCATTTAACAATTCGTAACCTAAAGCATTGTTTTCTCCGTTTTTCAATCAGTAACGATTGAGAAAGCACGTTCTGCACCTGCACTGGAATGTGGAAGGCTGAGAAAACTTATTACTAATATCCGCAGATTAGGAAATGCTAATTTTTCCTCAAAAGTGCCATTTATAACGGGTGACCAAATCTTGTTAAATTCAAGATTTAACAGTTCTGCTTTATGTTCATCTGAACAGACATACGGCAAAAAATCCCATTCAGAATATAAACCGTTACTGTCGAATTCGCCAAAGTGACTAGCTACCTCGAAAATTCTTGTAATTACTTTCTTCCTCAACATCGATGGAGGAAATCGGAAGCGAGCGAAGTTCAGATTTCAAGAAATTTTTCCCCAATCGCCAAAAAACTTTAGACTACGTTCGGATAGTGTATGAATTATGACACTTTCTGTCTGAAATTGAGCATTGAAGATGTTGTAAAAGTTGATCGCGTATTTGGGAATCAGAATATAAGCCTTGATAGAGTCATCCTCCAAGCGTTCTAGAATCCTAAGTTTCATAGGCTTCTGCGTCTTTTTAGATTTCTCAACATTAGGATTTTCTTCGCTCTCTGCTAGACCTTCTTGATTTTGATTACTAGAATTTACATTAATATGTACTTAATAAATTTTTATCAAGATTCATTAATATCGGTCTAATAAACATTTATATAAGTTAAAATGACATTAATCATAATAAACAATAAAAATCTTATTTTTTCGCATTTCAAATTGCGCGCGAACAGCAAAGAATCAAAGACCGAGTGCGACGCATGTGCAGAAGAGTTCGGGGCACTCGTTACGAGCAGTGTGGCTGCCTTGACCTCCACGCGTCGGCCTTGGACTTTAGTAACTTAATCCTTAAATTGAAAAATTTTAATTACTAATTAAAAATACTTATAACTATCCAAAAATCCTAAAACTTAATATACTAACTTAATTATAGCCCAGCCCTATTTTCCGGAAGGAGTCATAAAGCTGGGACGATTAGAAGGGACGCTCGTTTTTTTCTTTTCTTTTTTAACTTCATTATTAATTATAATCTAAATTATATTTAGATTATTTTTGTTTGTACTAACCCGAACAACCCCTTTAACCTCTTATTATAATTCCTAAAAAATAACCCTATAAACATTACCGATTAGTGTATTAATTAACGTGAACTCTCTAAATGAGTTTCGTTACTATTTATTTATAATTTAAGAGATGTACAAATGTATGTTGAGCAAACATACATTTGCACATCGGAACTAGTGCCTATTTTCCTTTTAAAATTAACTTCTTTCCAGGGGAGCACTTATTTTACTGGCTTCCTCACAAAAGTGATATGATTATAATTTAGAGCTGAAAATAACGGGACGAAGCCATCCATGTTAATAATTGTATTATTTAAATATTGCTAACTGTTGGGGTTTTCTCGTTATTTATTAATTTACAAAATATGCGCTGCCAGAGTCGGTTGAGATCCCCGGTTATTCTTCATGTGCGCCTGAGAAGGAAGGAAGAAGAGAGGATAGAGAAAGAAGAGTGGTAAAGAAGGATGAAAGAGAGAGAACGTACGCGCCTTATTCGCTTTAACTGAAACCGTCATACTGCAAATCGCGTAAACTCGTAGTGTGAATACATTGATAACACCATGCAGCAATCTGACTTCTAGCGGACGTTCCTTATGAGCGCTATTTACACTAACCCCAGTAACCGCGCGCAGAGTGACTATCCTCATCCTTATACTAGTCCTCATATTCATTATTTCGTATGTTTGAAACATTATTTGAGTTAAATTTCCTATTAGTATTTTCGTTGAGATTTTCGTGTTTTGTTCCTTTCATTAATAATATATCTGTAAACAAACTTGTAAATATATGGAATTTGTTTTTCGGAACGAGGGCGAATAATTCTGACTTCCAGCTCGATGAAATAATTATAATTTCAAATAAAAATTATCGACGGTCCATTAATCTAGCACCTCCAAAACCGAATTTCGAAATTCTTTATAGCTCAGAATTTTGGTCTTTTTTTTGAGATTTTTTTTGTGTGCTATATACAATTTTTGGGCTTTTACTTTTTTCAAAAAATTATTTTTCTTATGGAGGTGCTACCTTACGTAAACCTAGCACTTCCACATCCGAAAATATAAAATAATAAAAATCTAATTACACCCGAATTTTGGGTGATATACTAATTAAATTTTCAGTGAAAGAAAAATTGTGATAATAAAGAAAACCAATATTTAAAAACCAGTTACATTTTCAAACAGAGTTATAAATAAAATAATGAATTTGTAACTAGAATAATAATTTTGATACGAAAATAAATTTTCAACTGGGAAGATTAATTTCTACCAAAAAAGGTGACTTTGCATTTAAAAAGATAAATTGTCAGCAAAAAAATTGATAAATAAATTTTCAGGTGAAACAATGTTCAACCAAACTAATACGTAATTTACTCGATTGCAATGTGAAAATTTACTTCAACATTTTAAAATTTTTTTTAATTTGAATTTTAAGTAAGAAAAAAGTAGCGCAAGTAGATCAAAGGCACAAGAAGAAACTATAAATTATGAGAAAATGAAATACACGTCCTGCACCAAAAATAAAACTCAGAACAATTCCTGGATTTTCCCGGGTTTTTTTCAAGTTCCCGGACGATTCGCAGATTTCCTTAAATTGTCGCACAGTAGACACCCTGTCATTTTAATGTTATTCATCAATAATTGATTATTACTTTATAAGTTTTGAATATTTGATCGATAGTTTCCATTTTTTCGTTTAAAAAAATCAAAATGAACAAATACATAAAAACTAGTAATTATGTCTTATTCCCCAGCAAACGTTGTGATTTTGTCTTTATTTTTCAACGTTACATATTATACGAAATTTATTATAATTAACTAATTACTCTCTGTTTCAAAATAGTACAAGATACAGTTAATACAGTTAACCCGCAGCTTTATCATTCACGCGTTTTTCCCCTTCAAAATATTAGAAATAATCTGCAGTCGATCTACTGTTGTGCCGCACGACGTCACGTCGACTTGTTTGTACAAGCAACGGGTTGCATTATGAGACAGCGCGAAACGCTAGTTTCGTTATTTCGTACGTTATTCATGTTCAGAACACTACTTTCATTCTCTTCCTTAAATTTTCGTTCGAATTACGGAAAATACATTATTTTCCTTGCGCTTCTTACTGATCTTTCTAAATAACAAATTACATTAAACCTCGCATTAAACTCACAATGATTCCGTATCGCCTTCATTATTTACATTAATTCTTTGCATTAATTACATTGATTCGAGAGTGATTTGCCCCTCGAACCTAGTTTTCGAGAGGCGAAAACACGGCGGCAGCACGTGATGACAGCGTTTTTGTTCTTTTCTGTAGGAAAATTTAGCGAGAGTTTACGCTTACAGTTTCGTGGAATTTCCGAGGCTCTCAACTATGGATTGACATACAAAAAACAATTTAGTGAGAGATTTTAAAGGATTTAAACTATTTCAGGGTATTTTTGAAATTTCATAGAATCTTCAAGAGCTTGAAAAAATTTCAAGAGATTTTAAAAAATTTTTAATGTTTGAGGATGTTTTAAAATATGCCAAGGAGTTTTTAACTTATTTTTATAATGTTAAGGAATTTCAAAGTATTTTGAAGACTTTTAGCAGTGTTATTACTAAAAATTCCAAAGTACTTTAAAAATCTTCTAAAAGAAGTTCAATATATATCAAAATATTTTGAAGGAATTGCAATATTTGAGAATATTTAAAAATGTTCCAAGGAATTTTCGATTTATTACGGTAATTTAATATGAGATTTTGAAAGATTTGACACATTTCAGGATATTTTAATATGTTCCAAGAAATTTTCAATTGATTTCTATAATTTATTAGGAGATTTTAAAATATTTAAAATATGTTAGGGTTTTTTTTTTAATTTCAAGGAATTTTCAAGAGCTTTGAAAAATTTTTTTAAAAATTTTAAGATTTTAATGGATTTTAAATATTTGAGGATATTTAAAAAGATTTTAAATTTATTACAGTAATTTAATATGAGGTTATAAGTACTTGATATATCTTAGGATGTATTAATAGACTCCAAGGCATTCTCAATTGATTTCAATAATTTAGTATGAGATTTTTAAGCATTTGAAATATTTTAGGGTATTTTTAAAATTGCAAGGAATTTTTAAGAGTTTTTAAAGGATTTTTAAATATTTGTGGATTTTTAACTATTTTGTACAAGATTTTTATTGTTTTTCCTTAAATTTTTTTTTAACTACAAGAAAATTTATCTTTTTTATCAAAAACTTAACAGTTATTAATATTATTAATATTAAAAATATTAAATATTATTAATATTAATATAATATTTTATAATTATAATATTTACATCAATAACAATCATGCATGAGATTAAGAATGACGCGAAACATCAAAATCGCCAATTTCTTTCAAATGGGGATCGAGATATAAATAGAAACGCCGAAGTTTTCCGACCGGCAATCGTGCAGCTTCGAGTTTTCGAATTCAGAAGAGGAGAAATGGGTTGCGCGCGCAACTCAGTCATGTATATCGTCATCTATATTCACACGGAGATAGAGCTGTGATATTGGTCATTTTAACTTATACAAATGTTTATTAAACCGATATTAATTAATCTTGATAAAAATAAAAATTTATTAAGTGCATACTGTGTAAATAAAAAATATCCTTTGGTACTCACTTGTATTTTTCTTGCATATTTTTCATTATTTGCAAATTTTGTTATTTAAGGTTAATTAAAATATTCAAATGCATTAAAAATCTTGGTTATCAATAGAATTATATTGATTAATACAAAAATTTATATATTTAGCAAAAACAACCATAATTACCGACAGAAAGAAATATCGGCTGAGTAAAGACAATGTGTTTTGTCAAGTGTCATTTATTTTTCCTAAATGGATTGACTCAAGAGAATTATCGCAAGCAAAAAAGGATTTGGATGCCCAAAATTTTGGAAAAAGAAGGGCTATTTCACGGAATACTCAAGTAAGTAATAATCTATTTCATAAGTATATCATTAAAATTGCTAGATTTTCTTGATACCGGTAGCGACGGTGATACAGGTGATATCGGTAGCACTACTTGGCATTCAAATCAAGAAAGTTAAATAGGATTTCGTTGGATTTCATGGGAGTTCAATGATTTTAAAGGATTTTTTGGAAATTTTTAAGGGTTCCAAGAGATTTGAGAATTTTAGATTTTAATTTCGAAGTATATTAAAAGATTTTAAGGGATTTTCACGGATTTCAAAGTAATTTTAATGTATTTTAAGGGTTTCAAGAGATTTCGAAGGATTTTATGGAATTTCAATTATTTTGAAGAATTTTTAGAAATTTAAAAGGATTTCAAGAGATTCTGAAGGATTTTTGAAAATTGGAACATTTTCATTTTTAACGTATTTTAAGAGATTTTGAGGTTTTTCATGTACTTAAAGTAACTTTAATGTATTTAAATGACTTAATGTGTTGGAAAAATTCCATCTTTAAATTTTAAATAAAAAAACCGAGTTCTACGTAGTAAAGTCTACTTCAAATTTAGGTACTTGGTTCATAAATGGCAAACAATATTCAAATCTTGGGTGAGTTTAATTTAGATAACAGAATTTTTTTAATTCAGCTTATTAGTGTAACAAATTTATTTATTAGGTATACAATTTGAATTTTAAACAACTGTCTAATGAAATAAAGTATATAAGTGAATTACAATTAATTTTCTCAAAACAATAAACAATTTTTTAATGCTATTATTGTTTATTTTATAATGAAGAGAATAAATTAGTTCGAATTTGTAAATGTTTATAAAAGTGTAGTAGAAATAAAAATTTGGAAATTTGGATGCCCAGAATCTGGAGAAAAAGAGGAATATTCACAGAATATCCAAGCAAGTAATAATCTTTTTAATAAGTATGTCATCAGAATTACTAGATTTTCCTGATGCCGATAGCGACGGTAATATCGGTGATGCCGGTAGCACAACTTCGCATTCACGTCAGGAAATACGCGCAAAACGTCAACGGAGGCAAAAGGAGGGCGACATTGGCAAAAAGAAAGTAAAGACAAATTTGTTTTTAAAATCGTGGATGGACAATCCGGAATTTGCTGGCTGGCCACAGCCGCATCATAAGTCAAAATGCAAAGCCACTTGCATAATTTACGGGATAGGTTTCACAGCTAAACTTTATAATGTTAAAAGTCATATAGTTTAGAATATGCATCAGAAGAGTATTGAACTTGCTCAGGATGTTTTTTTGGCAAAAAGTGGAAATCACGAAAACGATGTTAAAACGGCCGAAATTAGAGTCGCAGTACTTATCGCGTCGCAGAATGTGGCTGTCGATTTTGTTGATGTAATGGTACCGGTTTTGAAAGATATCTTTCAGGATTCTCAAATAGCTAAGGATATTAAACTTTCTACAAAAAAATGTACCCAAATAATAACAAACGTGTTGGCACAATGCGAGGCTGAAGAAACCTTTGATAATTTGAAAAATGTTAAATTTTCAGTGTTAGTTGACGAATCCACTGATCACAGTGTAAAGAAAAACATGTGTGTGTGCTAGCGCGATATTTTTCGCCTTCAGAAAATAAAGTTGTAACTAAACTACTGGACTTAATTGAAATTGATGGCATAAATTCCACAGCAGAAAAACTTTATGACTTTTTTAAATCAAAATTAGAAGAAAGAGGTATACCACTTCAAAATATTGTCAGTCTCGCTTGCGACAATGCATCTGCTATGGTTGGTTGCAATCATTCTTTTCACACAAGACTAACGGCAGATGTGCCTAACTTGATTTTGATGGTGGCTCTTGTTGCGAATAGTAGTGCTAATGTTCCTGAAGAATGTGAATTTTCAATTTATAAGCATCGCGACTTACATTATTTCAAGTACAAAATGCATGGCTCAATTAAAGGAGTTTCAATTCTTTTGAAACGAAAATTGTCTTCGAATTTTGAAATTACCCACAACGAGATGCCTATCTTTTGAATGGTGCATTGAACGAATTTTGATATACTGGGACGGGTTAAGATTATTTTTTACGTCAGAACTTTTTAATGCAGATGACAAAGTACAAACTGCATCTATTAATATAAATGCTAGTAATCAAAATCAAGAAGGGCTAGCAGAGAGCGAAGAAAATCCTGATGTTGAGAAATCTAAATAGACGCAGAAGCCTATGAAACTTAGGATTCTAGAACTCTTAGAGGATGATTCTATCAAGGTTTATCTTCTGTTTCTCAAATACGCGCTCAACTTTTATAACATCTTCAATGCTCAATTTCAGACCGAAAGAGTTATAATTCATACACTATCCGGACGTAGTGTAAAGTTTTTTTGGCGATTGGGGAAAAATTTTTTGAAATCTGAACTTCGTTCGATTCCGATTTCTTCCATCGACGTTGAGGATGAAAGTAATTACAAAACTTGCTTAAAGTTTTACGTAACTGCCGCGAAAGAAATGAAGAAAAGACTACCACTGTCGCATAGTCTTTTGTTAAAGTTAGAATTTTTGAAACCTGCAGCTGCATTGGGTGATACAGTGAGGCCTGAGGTCACAAGTATTTTCGAGGTAGCTAGTCACTTTGGCGAATTCGACAGTAATGGTTTATATTCTGAATAGGATTTTTTGCCGTATGCCTTTTCAGATGAACATACAGCAGAACTGTTGAATCTTGAATTTAACGAGTTTTGGTCAGCTGTTATAAATAGCACTTTTGAGGAAAAATGAGCATTTTCTAATCTGCGGACATTAGTAATAAGTGTTCGCCGCCTTCCACATTCCAGTGTAGGTGCAGAACGGCTTTCTCAATCGTAACCGATGTGAAAATAAAGAAAATAAATGCCTTAGGTTACTAATTGTTAAATGCATTATGCAAAAACAAAATTAAACTTTAAGCATTAGAAATTACTCGCACATCTTTCAAAGTTGAACCTCAGCATTTGGAAAAAATGAAACGTGAAAACTTGTATGAAAATTTTAAAGCATATCGATACAAAGCAGCCCAAAAAGAAGTAGAGATAGAGAAACAGGAAGACAAAGTAGATCAGGAAAAAGATAAAGATAGTGATGAAAATGTTACCGAAGCTTATTTTTTTCTTTGGTGTTACAAATATGTAAATGATGATATGTTTTATATAATGTACATTATATATGAACAATATTAATTTTATTTATGTTTTTTAGATGTTCAACACCAAAGATTCCTTGTTGTAATTTTAGTTATTTTTTTAAATGATGATTTGTGTGATAATAACGTATAATGTTATATTGCTCTGAAATATGAGTATTCACACTATGCTGCGCTGATTATTTTTGCAATATATTTTTCGTAGCTTAGAGAAAATTAGTATACATATAATATATAATATTAATATGTTATGAGTAATTAAATACAGTACTTAAAAGGCAGGTAAGTTACACTTTTTTCTACTAAATTTAATTTCTCTCTCACAGTCGAATTTAAATGTTTTTAAATACTTTATTTAAAATTGTAAACTTCTTATCTGTAAAAAAGTTTTAATTCCAAAATAATTGTTTGATTTAAAATTTCACTTCTCCCAAATATGAATGAAAATATTCTGCACAATATTTATATCATAACTGGAACAAAATTTTAACATTTTTCTTCAATAAAACTAATTTCAATATTTAGTAAACTTTAAACAACAACATTTTTGAATAATAAAAAATATGCAAGAGTAGAAGAGTTCGTGGCACTCGTTACGAGCACTGTTTGGGATAACAGGCCTAGACTGACGACGGGGACAGGTCGCTTTGTCGCCCGTGACTTCGGGACCCGTCAGGAGGTTTCGGCCCACCTCGGATGCGGCCCAGCAACCCTTTCGTGCAGGGCCGTCCCAAGTTATATTTTATAGAAACAATTCTGTCACATATCTTAGCAATTTAACAATATCCAAGATACTGAAGGACAGAATTTAAGACACTCAAGAAATATTGTTGAAACCTGCAAAAATCACGTGTAAAGCATGCTATTTTCTATCAAATGCAGAAAGATTTCATATCGTAAGCCTCTGCTTTTGATATCCGAATCTTCAAGCATTCGCCTTTTTCATAATTATTTAATTTTTGTTTTCTTGAAAGATTATGATACATCGAAAAACAATTAATATATTTTCCACCAAAACTGATAGCGCAATATGGTCCAGGTATTATGTTGAAATAATAAGTGAAATTCCTGAAAAAATCCTAATTTTAATGTTTTTAACGAGAAAGTTCCGTCAAGGTGTCCCTTTTGACATATAAAAAATGCTATAACAGATAAATTGACAAACCGGGTTTTTTAGGCAGTTCCAAAAGTTACATTTGTGTGGACGGATAATTTTAATTTCAATTTAGAGCAAAATGTTTAACAGAAAAAAGAAAGAGGACAAAATTATGAGAAAATTTCGTTAAGATAATAAACCGCTATTTTCCATAGATTTTGAGTTGTAATACATAGAAAAATCTCCATTTTTTTTATTTTTAGTGAAAAATCACCAAGTTTCCAAAAACACTGTGTTGGCTATTTTTGCCTATTTTTACGGGTAAAAATGAGGAGTTCAGTTTTGAAAATGAATGATGTCCAATTAAGCTTGCGTTAATGATGCCTGAGCATAAAATAGAGTCTACAAAAATCTGGGTAGATCCAAAAAAAAAGTTATTTTTGACTTATTACTTCGTGAATTGCAAGGCTTTGAAAAATTAATTTTTTTGGTGTATTTTTGACTAAAAACAGGGAATTTTTTTTTTTGTGAAAATACCTCGTTTCCTGTGCATCCAACGACAAAATGACTTTAGATCAAATGAAAGTGGAGGCAATTTCGTGAAATTTAAAAAAAAGAGTCCTAGCCCTAATAGCTCATTTCGCATGTTACATCAATAAATAATTTTTTTATGAACAAAAGCTTGCTATCGCCACTTGTGCTTACTTTTCGGCCTTATTTTTTGAGTATTTTGGTGATAAAAAACTTAATTATAATTGATTAAAAATGTGGGATGTCTTCCTTTTTAGTGAACAAATATTCTTTTAATAATTGTTTATAACAATATCTTGTCATAACAATGATTAGAAAACTTGTTATTTTCTTATGAAAAGTATGCATCACAATTTTAATCAATTATAATTATTTTCTTCATCATACAAGTACTCAAAAAGGAATCAACAGTGGCTATGTAACGATTTCAAT
Source organism: Belonocnema kinseyi (assembly GCF_010883055.1). Lineage (NCBI taxonomy): Eukaryota > Metazoa > Arthropoda > Insecta > Hymenoptera > Cynipidae > Belonocnema > Belonocnema kinseyi. The sequence goes on from NC_046662.1 coordinate 103,116,689, forward strand.
ATAAACAATTTTTAATAAAACATATTTGTTTATAAATAAAAAAAGAAAGCATACATATTCAATCAATTACAATCAATTTTTGCAACGACAATACTTAAAAGAAGACGAAAAAGTAATCATAAATGGTTATAGCAAGCTTTTGTTTTAAACAATGAATTATTTATTTATGGTAAAAGATGCAGGAAGAGTGCACTTTCCAAGACCATATATCGTGACCTATTAGGGCTAGACCACTTATTTTTTTTAATCTTATGCCACATTGACTCCACTTTCATTTAATCTTAAGTAATTTTGTCGTCGGATGCACAGCAAACGAGATAATTACCACGTTTTCGCTCGCAAGTTCGAGCGTGCCTAGGGCGTTCGACCGTTGGTTCTCGCCATTCGCGCTCGATAATGTATTTACCTCGCGCTATGCGCTCGATCTTTTTACACAGCATTTTTTGAACTGCAGGCAATAGAATCGACAAAAGTAACTTGGTGATTGTGAATTTTCTTTTGGTAAAGCTTCTTCTCTCATCGCGTATCTCGTGCTTTGAACTCAAGTTTATTCCTGCAATTTTATATCATTCCCATTAATGTATATTATTATAATTCATAACTTGCATTGATATTAAAACAGACGTAGTTTCATTGTTCCGTTTAAAACAAAAATGCGTATTCTACAAAAAATATGTTATCAAACATTTTATTGTAACTTTTGTCGTTTTTCCATAAACTGAATTTGCTCATTTCCAATTTTATTTTTATGATATAAATTTTATTCATACGCTCTACTGAGCAGCCTTACCGTTTTTTAACTTCTGAAATATTTATATCGAGGCATCCTAACGGTAGGATGCCAACCAGTTTTGGGTAGTAACTTGTTACAAGTAACTAAGTTACTCAAAAGTTACGTTATTTGTAACCTTTAGGGTAACTTAGTTACTTTCTTAAAACATAAAGTCTGAAAATAATATCATTAAAAAAACTTTTTAAATTTTACTAATTATGAAAATGAAAAATTGAAGGGTCCAAATCTGGGCCAGATCGGGCCCCAATTTTTGGTGCCCAGACCTAAGCCCTGTCGGGTAGGGCGTTTCATATTCGGTCTGGCACCAGACAAATTACCCTATCGGGGCCACATTTTTCCCGATCGGGCCCCGATCGGCGCCCCACCAAAATTTCTGGATGGGTTTATTTGCATTTTGAGCATTCGTCGTGTGTGTTGTGGCTTTTCGGATACATATTAACCCCAGCGCGGCGTCTGGTAGTTTGCTCCTCGAAAAAATCCTAATTCTAATGTTGTTAACAAGAGAGTTCCATTAATGTGTCCCTTTTGACATATCAAAAATTCTAGAACAGATCAATTACCAAACCGGGTTTATTTGTTTCAAAACAGTTCCAAAAGCTAGATTTGCGTGAACGGATAATTCGAGTTGCAATTTAGAGCAAAATGTCCAACAGAAAAAAGAAAGACGACAAAATTATGAGAAAATTTTGTTACAAATATAATCCGCTATCTTCATAGGTGTCGAGTCATGATACATAGAAAAATCCCAATTTTTTGGGATTTTCAGCGAAAAATCACTAATTTTCAAAAAACACTGTTTACCTTCGCACCTTATTCCTCCACGGGAAAGTGTCCCACAGATAAGTGTAAGTTGATTAAATTCTCTTAAACTACAAAAAAATAACAAGGTCCTATCTATAATAGGTCATAAGTTATTGCCACACAAAGTTGGCAATTGTTGCCTATTTTTACGGGCAAAAAAGTGGAGTTCAGTTTTTTTCAAAATAAATCGTGTCCGTGTAAGCTTGCGTTAAAGATGCCAGAAGATAAAATAGAGTCTACAATAATCTTCGTAGATCTAAAAAAAGGTATTTAAGATTTTGGGAATTGCAAGGTTTAAAAAATTGAATTTTACAGTCTCATCAGAGAAGGTATTAGATTTGTCTAAAATTTGATCCCCCCAGTTTTGGCCAAATTTGCACGTTTTGAGACCCCCTGAATCCGCACAACAGGTTTTTACGAATGTGGCTGTCTGTTTCCACAATAACTTTTGTGAAAATTAATGTATTAGATTGGCCTTTGTTACACTCGTTTCGACTTGGAAAAATGTTTGTTTGAATCAAACAACAAACTTTGTTTGAATTCATATAATTGAATCAAGCACATTTTTTGGTTCAATTAAAAAATATTTATTTAATTTTAATAAATGGAAACTATTTGCCTTATTGATTGAAACAAAATAATTCGTTTAGTACAATTTGTTGGATTTAAATAAAAAATTGACTTTTATTAAACAATGCATTTGTTTAGAATCTGTTTATTCGAATTCATAAAAATATTTAATTGATTCAAACAAAAGATACAGTACAAAGCAGCACTATAAAGTACCGCTATAGGCATGCTAAAGCGTTGCCGGCGGCTCCTAAGGGACTAACCTAGAATCTAAATTAATCGATCATGTGATTCATTTGATGGCATTCGTATTTTTTCAGTGCAGTATTATTCTAAAGGTTCTGATTTACTATAAAATCACAAATGAATTGAAAAATGGACGTATCATCTCTAGTTTAGGAACTACTTGAAGTTTAGGGGTTTTACCTTGGATATAATCGAAGATATCGGATGTGAGTAATAAGTCTTTTTCAATACTAACCTCCTTTCTTTATAAAGATGATTTATGAAATCAATCATGTTTTTTTCTATTATAATTATCACTGTATACTTAAAAGCAGGAACACTTATATGTACATATTCCGCTAA
>NC_046662.1:103119540-103122463 GCF_010883055.1 Belonocnema kinseyi
ACCCAGAATAATCCTGTTGTGAAGACATTTAAGACTCAATATTCCGCGACCCCCTTGACGGCGTGAGATGTACAGTCGCGGAACGGAAGACTTAAGATGCATTGAATTATTTGAAATCTATAATTAATAAAAAAAATCTGTTAAAATGTTTTGAAACCTTTTCGAATTTTTCAAATGTTTGAAACATTTTGAAATCTTTATTAATGTTTTGTAATATGGTGTATACCCAAATACTGAGTGGTGAAACTCTTGAAAATTCCGTTATATGGCCATGGCTCATTCTAATAGACATTTTTATTCTAAACATCGGCAATGCGCACGTGCCGTAATTTTACGTCATTTCCGTATTTTTCAAACACTTTTATGTCTGGAAATGTATGGAAAATATTGTTACTGAAAACAAAACCAAAAAATTAATTTGTAAATAACAGAGATTTTTAAGTTAGAACATTTTTAAGTCTATTTAAAAAAACGGTGAAAAACGTGCAAAGAGTACGGCGACCAAGGTCATTATTTGCATCTGTTGGCACCTGTCATCTTCCAAAAAATGCTTAAAAATTCGGCGAAACTCACGGAAGATGATGATCCAGGTGCAAATTTAGTGGACGAATCAGTAGAAGAGCACAGTATTGAGCAGCTGAAACAATGTCCTAAACATAGAAAACCACTATTAAAAGGAAAAAAATGTGATTTAGTGGAAAGGTTAGTTGAGGTTTTGTGTGGCAGGTATAAATACTTTCTTTTATACAAGATTTGCAGTTCAGAACTTTGTTTGAGTGAATATTTAATATTCATACAAATATAAAATAACATAATATTATATTTTCTACTTCTCTTTTTTAAGTTTAGACAATAAAAAGCCATTTGTTAGTGATTTCCTTGTATAAGGAGTGTACTAACAAATTTTCCCTCTTTCATATAAACTGGTTATAAATACATAAATATAATAGTTTTGCATTCTCAAGTGAAAGTATTAAATAGATTTTATTTTTATCAAAAAGTTTAGGAGGTTCGAAACCCGGATAACAATGCTTCATTTAATATGTAAGCAAATGTTAGCAAAGAAAGAAAATATTAATACCCGCCAAACACAACCTCAACTAATCTTTCTACTGAATGACTTTTTTCCTTTTAAAGATCGTTTCCTATATTTTAACCATCGCTTAAGCTGTTTAACACTGCGCTCTTCTACCGATTTGTGCACTAATTTTGCTCCTGGAACATCATCTTCCGTGATTTTTTTCGGATTTTTAAACATTTTTTTTAAGACGACAGATGTCAACAAATGTAAATAATGGGCTTGCTTGCCACACTTTTCGCACTTTTTTCGCAGTTTTTTCCTGAATATACTTAAAAATTTGTTGTCTTTACCCTACCGAAAAGAATCTTTGAGTATGTACTAAATATTCTTTAGGTAAAAGAAGCTCAGAGAAATTCTCCGCAGGCACTCAGGTAGATATTTTTAAAGGTCCAGGAAGCTCGTTCAAATGGTTTGAAGGCTTTAAAATATCCTTTCCGAAATTGAAATAAGAATACGATCTTAAATAACAAGGAGAGAGGCTATCTCAATAGAGTAGCCAGCATTCAAGGGTCCTTTGTTAAGCTTTAGGATTAAAATTTAGAAGTAGATTTTTTTTAATTTCATAATTAACGGCCTAAAACATAATAATTCGTAATCTATGGGTTTCGATGACTTCAGATATCTAACTTTTTTTTTAATGCTTAAAATTGGAATTAATAGAACGTTTCTCGTAAATGGAATGAGATACGCCAAAAAAGACAACATTTTTGAATTCGACTAGAAAATTGTATATCAGTGTATAAGTTATAATTATAAATAAGAATAATGAGAAAATTCATCAATTAAAAAAAAGTGTTAATAATTTGAAGAGAAATTTAAAAAGGGAGAGCGGATTAGCCACGACTTTGTTTATAGACTCAAATGGGCCAAGCTATTTCGCTACAGAAAACTCAAGAGATTTTTTTCGGTAGGGTAAACTCTGATTTATTTACACATTTATTTTCCGTTATTTTTATTTAAATATTTTCCATGCATTTCGGCACAAAACTGTTCGAAAAATACGGAAATGACGTAAAATCCTAGCACATGTGCACTATCGACGTCTAGAATAAAAAGGTCTATTCTGAAGCTTAATTAATATTGAAGATTTCAGCTAATAATTTTTATAATTTCTAATTCAAATATCAGAAAAATGTATTCTTTAACATTCTATAGTAGCGCAGACGAAATTTTGAAGGTCGCTGAACACCCCGCTTACAAGCATGATTTGCCGCTTCTTACTTCTCATCATTTGAATCTCAGATTCATCGTTGCAATTTTTATAATCATACGGATTACAATTTTCGTTGCAGTTAGACAAAAGCGTTTGATTCCCATATTTTATTCAATAAGAAAAAAAAACAAATTGTATCACCAATTAATTACGTACAATCTGCAGATATTCACTTTATTTAATTAATTAAGATCGAAGTACAAAACGATTTTGACACTTGTCAAATGTCAAATATCACTCACGTACCGTTACATTAGTAAAAACCAACTCCAATTTTTAAGAAAGTACTTAATGCACGTCCCGAATGTATTTATGAACAATGTTAATGTTGTGTTACATTTTTTTAATATTCGTAACTAATTATTTATTTGAAGTGCGTGGTGAATCCTTGGGAACATAACCTTTTTTCAGAATATTATATATTACGCGCACGTCTTCTATATTATAAATTACGTATATTACGCGCACTTCTTATGAGTCTCGAAGCCTTCGACCAATCAGCGGAAGATCTCGAGCGCGAGAGATCTGGAAACCGAATTAAAATCGTCTGTATAGTACTTTTTTGCATTACACAAATGCAAGACGGGTTGCATTGTATGCTAGATTTTATATAATTATATTCCTTATGA
>NC_046662.1:103122563-103125434 GCF_010883055.1 Belonocnema kinseyi
CTCTTTGCACAAAGGACAGCTTAGTTTGGATGAATTTTGATGGGCATGAATTCTTGGTCGAGAAGACTGCGCGGACGTACTTGCCCCTTTATTATCTGATCGATTTTTAATATTTGATGTTACTTCTAGGGTACGAATACGCGTATCGAGAAATCTGTTAAATTGCTCAAAGGAAGGAGGATCAGTTGTATTGCACGTGGACATTTCCCATTGATCTCGCGAAGTTTTATCTAATTTGTTAATCAAGAGAAAAACCAAGAAATCGTTTTCTTCATCGACCGGGCGTTTGAGATTTTTCAAAAAAGTTGTTACTGTCACAATTACGTTACGCATACTTTTCAAACTGCTTAACCAATCTGAAGTAATATCTGGTAATTCTACAATTTTTCCTAAATATTCGTAAATTAACGATTTACAGTTATTATAACGCGTTTCTAAATTTTTCCAAATAGTTTGAAAGTTGTCTGACGTTCCCGGTTGGTTTTGCGCAACAATCAAAGCTTCCCCTTGGAGGCTTGCTTTCAAATAATGTAACCGTTCGGCATCTGAAAGAGACTCGTTTTCGATAACGAGAGAAAAGAATAAATCTCTAAAAGGAAGCTATTCGCAATACGTACCCGAAAAGACCGGAACCGAAATGCTGGGAAGCTTGACTGCCGGCGCAATTTGTCTATTGATAATCTGTTTAGCTTCATTACCTTGAGACGTCGAACCAGGCTCCGTATCCGGGATGCGTGATAAAATGTAGTCTATTACCTCTTCGTAGTTTTCCTCCATCCTGGCGAAAGAATCAGGATCGTAAGTATCTGGGTCTGGCCCCTCCTAGTCATCCACATCGGCTTCAGGAACGCTTTGATGCGTATAAGGAATCTTGCTCTTTGAGCACTCGAACATAATCAAATTCTGCCATTGCGATAAAAGTAGACCAAAAAACACAGATTTCAATTAAAATTCCACATTAACAATTAGCAGCGTCTTTTAGCAGCAGCGCGAGAGTCCAGCAACTGCGTAATATGGCAACACTTCAGCGTCTCACTATTTCAGACATAAGCAATGAAACTGTTCACTTTTTCTGCTATCCGTTATCGAAGGACCATGTTCGTTATAGTAGCAGTGGATGTCGACGAAAAAAAGTTTGAGTCACTTTATTGTTAATGTATTTATTAGACTAATACAAAAAATATCCAAAACGCAACTCGGCAATACAAGTGGTGGCACACACAAAAGGTTTTCATAAGCGGCGTTAACATGTCAGAGATCAGAAAACGAATGAAAAAAAGCTTGCTCACTCCGCGATCGATGCCGAGACGAGCAAAACCGAGAACGCACGAACCCAGCCGACGGGTCGATGCTCAGGAGCGTTCAATAAAAAACCGGCATAATAATTTCATCTCAAACAAATATTATCAGAATTATAGCGTTTTCAACAAATTAAAAAAAATACCAAAATGAAAATTGTAAACTAACCAGCGCGAGACTTGAAAAAAAATCGAGAAAAGAAAAACGTTGCTTTTTGAGAGCCCTACAATATTATCATAACAACTTTTCAGATTGTTTTGAATGATCGAAAATTCAAATTTTGAAAGAACCAAAAATAATGAAAAATTATAAATTTAATTTAGTGATCAAACTGTGCAAGATGCGGAAAAAAGAAGATAAATAAAAAATTGTTCACCTTAAAAAGATCCAAAATTTTTTTATCAATTCCTTTTTGATACGAAGGGTAGTTTTTGTTTTATTCGTAAAAAAACAACATTAAAAATATAAGATGTAAGTCTTTGGACAAACAACATAAGCAATGAAAAAAATAAATAGATAAAAGTTGTTTACCTTAAAAAGAGCTAATGAATGTGTTATTGATCTGAAATGCTATTAAGAATTTTCTGTGTTATTAATGTTACTAATGTCGCAAGATTTCGGAAAGCTGAACATTTTCTTCGAGACATTCGATAAGCACACATAAGGAGAATACATAGATAAAGAATACATAATAAGGAGTAAATGAAAACAAATTCACGAATTGGATAATGTTTGGATGAAACCAGACATAATCAAGGATGTTCAGAAATCATGAATTAAAATTCACCTACACAAAGGTTCAAAATGTCATTCTTTGACTATCGCAATTTTGTTTACAATTCTAAAATGTCATATAAATAAAATGTTAAACTTTACATACCAAAAAAATAAGTAAGGAAAGAAGATAAACAAGGCAACCTCGCAATCCCTTTAATGCATGTTTGTTTTCTTTATTTTGCCCTTTGTTATTTCTCAATTTTTTAATTCATAAAAAATATATTTGTCAATATTTTGGTTTTAATTTAACAAAGATTGTCCAAATGATAAAATTTAATTTAGATTGTGTCAAAATATAAACGCAATAACAAAATTGTTATGAACTGAAAAAAATTTAAATTTTAAATTGGATAAGCACGAAATTACAATTTCTCTTTAAGAATCAAAGCTAAACTTCAAATGCGAACGCATTTTCTGGTAAAGTTCAGCTTTTCAATTTTCACAACACTCATCCTTGGGAAGGTAAATACAAAAGATAAATACATTTCCGGTTGAAAGCTAGGTCCTGTAGTACAGCTTAAACTATTTGGAAATTATCTTCATTGGGCAAAAATTATAACCCCTTTTTATCAATTATTTTATAAATAGCTGTTTCTTTTATCACGAAATCACAAACAAAAAATCAGACTTTATAATTGTGTTTCTTTTCACTTCTTTCTACTCCAAAATAGTTATTAGATGGAAGAAAATTGTTTCTTATACCAGGTGTATACATATGAAACCGGTATTGCCATTTAGCGGCCAGTAGGCACACTTGTAGGCACTGTCGGAACTTACCATTTGTGCTAATTGGCG
>NC_046662.1:103125534-103129252 GCF_010883055.1 Belonocnema kinseyi
AAGATATTATAAACGTAGATGCGGTACGGGGCGTCGGAGTGGGGAATTATATATATAGGACATCACATTTTCTGCCCTATCGAGGTGCTGCCCTCATCGTACAACGAATTCGAATTCTTATTTTGTCATTCTTCGTAACATATAACGGTAAAGCAGTAGAAAGATTTTTTGAGGTTAGAAAAGTTTGACATGTATGTAACGCTGAATTTTTTCAAATCTGAAGCTTGATCTAGGTTTTCGGTGCAGTCTTTTTTTTTTTTTGATTACAAAAAAAATTTTCTCGAAAAATCATATTTTTAATCTTTAAAAAAGCATTATAAAAAGACATTTCGAGATAAGCAAGTGTGGAAAACATTGTTCTTTGACAAATTATTTTTTTAAATTGAAATAATCAAATATTTATACCAAAGAAACAACTTTTTTAATGTTTGAAGTGCTTAAACATGATTGTTTAAATTTAAAATAACAATAATTAAAACAAAATATATTTCTGGATAAGATATTTTGGTTGAAAATGTATATAGTATTTTTTAAATCACAAAAGTTCTTCCGAAAAATCGAAATGTTAATTAAAAAACACGTGTTTTTGTATATGAATTTGTCGGTAAAATTTTTTTTATAATTTAAATTTTAAATTCAAACAATTTTTAACACTTTAAATATTAAACAAAAATTTATTTGATAACAATATTTTATTATCGTATTTTAAATAAATAATTAATACTGATTAAGAAACAATTTTATTTGGGGAGTTTTATTATTTGGGAATTTTTAAATTCGTTAATATTATAAACTGTTCAGGAATTGTATTAGTTTTGGAATTGTATTTTTCGGGACAGAGAGTTTTACCGAGTCGGGAATTTTATTTTTCGGGATGTTTCCTACAGTATTAATAACAAAAAATTGTATGGAAATTTTTGATATCACAAAGTTAAAGATAATCACAATTAAAAATTTTAAAATTTGCTGTGCATTCAATTTTTATTCTTGGATATTGGCGATTTTTTTCTAATCCATTTAGTTACTGGTAGGCGTTTTTGACATCTAGGTATGTAAAAAAGGTAAACTTCAGAAAATTTAAAAACTAATTTAAGAACTATTTATACTCTTTTAAGATACCAATACAATTTACACAACACTAATTCAAAATTTGCAAATTTTTAGGCCTTCAGTTTAAGAACTTGAATTTTAACGTTAAAATTGCTTCACTTTCAGAATATAGCCTTATTGTTCGAATTTTCAGAATTTTCGTTATAAGTTATAGGTTAGGTCAAAAATAACATTCTAGGATTCGAAATTTTTACAACGCGAAAAAGTTTTAATTTAAAATTTTAAAATGCGAAAATACATCATTTTCCATGTTCATTTGCAATTCAGCGAGTTACTTTCTTTCGATTCCTTTGAAAGTCGATCCTTTGCTTTCAGTTTTCTTTTTAAAATATACCTTGAATTCAAAGCATTTCAAATTAAATGTTTGCAGCTGCATTTAGATTGAATTATACAAAGGTTTTTTGTTTTAAATATAAATTAATTAAAACGTTTTATTTGTTTTTTTCACAATTGTAAATTATAACTTCTAAAATGGAATAATTGTAGCTCAAACATGAAAAAGTATAGACTAATTTCAAATTTATAGAGGTTCTATCACATATATTGAACTATTAAAACCTCTGACCTTTTTTAAGGTTTTTAAAACTCTTTTAAAAACTTGCTTTAACAATTTTGGTTGTGATTTCTTAATAAAAGAATAAGTGCTATTTAGTCTCCAGAACAGCAATTTCATAAATATTTAAATCCTTAATAGTTGAGACATTTTAAATTTGTAGTCTTCACAGTATATTGAATAATTTCAAATTTAAAGCTATTTAAATATGTCATCTGAATTTTTAAATTAAAATTGTTCGATAATTTTAAATTGAAACCTCTCAAATTATTTAGTTACAAATTAAAATCGTACAACTTTAAGTATTATTTATTTTTTGATCATTTGTCGCCCCCTCCCCCTCCGTCCCAATTATTTTTTTTTTTTGAATAAAATAACGCCCGATTTTTGTAAAATTTAAGAAATATATATTAAGGCTTCACTCAAGGTAATTTTTGTTCAAAAAGCTTGTTCCTGAATAAATTAACCCTTATTATTTCCGATTTCGTTCTGTTACTTAGGGATTGTGTTTTTCATAGAGAAAATTGAAATTTGGTTTTTTCACGTTTATAAATTTATAATTGAAGGTCACTCGGGGTAATTTTCAGTGAAAAATATTGATTTACAAAGAATATTTGTCAAATAATAGAATGGATTACTTCGCCCGGGATACAAACGTAAATTGTACTATAGTAAAAACAACTGGAAAAATTTAGACGAAAGCCAAATTTGGTAAAGAAAACAAACCTTTGTCGACCTATAAATACGAATTTTATTCCCCGAAATATTTTTATAAAAATCTCTTCGAAACACTTTTATTGCAACAATTTAATTGAACGTAGACGCCAGAGGGACAGACAGATACCGATGTAAAAACTTGTTTTTCTGATTCAAGGAGCCTCAAAACGTCGAAATTTCATGAAATTCGCGGAAGTTTTAAAAAGTTTTAAAAAAGTTTTAAAAGATTTAAAATAATTTAAAAGAGAATAGATACTTTTGATGATTTTGAAATGTTTTGAAATGTTGCCTTTTATTTTGAAAAAGGACATAATTTTAAGAGGAGATATAAGAATATGGGACCACTGGAAAAAATTCCGAAAGGGATGAATGAAAAATCCCAAAAAATGAAATCTCCGGCACCTGAATAATAATTTTATAAAAAATGTATTAAAAAATATATTAAAACACACGTGCGCTTTGAAAGAAAAAAATGTTCTGCCTAAATTTTCTTCGTACCTACATAATAACATTTTTGCACACACTTTGCAGGATTCAGTTCAACAACGATTTATATCAAAATTTATTTTTATTACTTTTATTTTTTTTATTAATAAAATATTCGATTTTTCAGAAATTTTAAATATTTTTTTCAAATACTATAAACATTTTCAAACAAATTTTTTCATCATAAAATATATATTCGATTATTGTATTTTCAATAGAAAAATAATATTTAATACACAATTTTTTTAAAATTGTTTAAATTCAGGAATTTTCTAGTTCGGTTATTTTATAATTCAGCCATTTTCTCTGGTGATTTTTAAAAATCGGTAATATCTTATTGTCTGGAATTTTATTTTCCTGAATTTTCCAATTCGACTTTTATATTTCGGGACTTTCATAATTTCGGGAATTTTATTATTTGGTTATTTTTCAATTTACGAATTTTACAGTGTCCCGAATTGGAAAATTCTCGACAATTTACAATCTTACCGAATTTGAGAATTGCCGACAGAAAATTTCCGAATTATACAATATCCGGGCTAGGCACCTCTCTAATTTGAACAATTAAAAAATAGTTTGTTTAAAAATTTTTTTAAAATAGAATAATAAAATACTTTTACCAAAGAAAAAACTTTTTTAATGTTTAAAGTTTCTAAAAATTATTGTTGGAATATAAAATTACAATAATTGAACAAATGTATTTTTTGATAAAAAGTTATTTGGAAATGTGTATTGTATTTTTGTACATTGCAGAAAACGCTCGCAAAAATGAAATTATTATTTAAAAAAATAAAAATTAAAGTCGCGTTAAATCAGCCTGCATTGAATCCTGCAAATTTTGTTTCATTTAAA
>NC_046662.1:103129352-103130382 GCF_010883055.1 Belonocnema kinseyi
TTTCTTCGCTATTACATTTAGAAAAACGTCTCGAACGCAATGCGGATGTTTCTATTAATTATCATGAATTTATGCGTGATTATGAATTGCTTGGTCACATGTTCCGCATTGGTCCAATGGATGATGATAATTCTTTCCAGGTGTTTATTCCGCATCACCCTGTTCTCCGAGATCACAGTTAAACTATGAAGTTGAGGATTGTATTTAACGCATCTAGACTTACTTCTACCAAAATCTCGCTTAATGGCTGTTTGCATATAGGACCGAAACTCCAAAATGACATTTCTTCTATTTTACTATGATGGCGGCAACATCGGTATGTTTTGTGTGCTGACATAGCTCATATGTTTCGACAGATATTAGTATATCCGTGTGATCGCAAATATCAATGTATTCTCTGGCGTGAGAAAACCGATGAGCTTATTCAGATTTTTGAGTTGAACACAGTAACCTATGGCATGTGCTCATCTCCATATCTTGCAATCCGCGTCATTCGTCAACTGGTTGAAGACGAAAAAGGTAATTTTCCGTTAGCAGCTTCAGTTTTTGCAAGTGAAACCTATGTGGACGATTTATTCGTTGGGGGAGTGGATAAGGTATCCACTATTGCCTTGAGAGATGATCTCCTTCAATAGGCTTCTGCTGGCGGTCTCCGCTTACGCAAATGGTTTAGCAATTCTGTTGACTTGCTTACCGGACTGGATCAATCGGATCACGGTTTAGCAATAGAAATTTCATATGATAATTCTTCAGGGTTTAAGGTTTTAGGAATTTTATGGAGTCCTTTAGATGATGCATTTCATTTTCACATTAATGAAGTTCATGATGAGATTTCTACAAAACGCTCAATACTGTCAGCAGTTTCAAAATTGTATGACCCTATGGGCTGGCTAGCTCCAGTTACTATAGTTGCAAAAATTTTACTTCGAAAACTCTGGTTACAAAAACTGGATTGGGATCATACGCTTCCTTCCGACCTTGCACAAGAATGGTATGATTTTCGCACTAAATTACCAGCATTATCGCGCAT
>NC_046662.1:103130482-103133388 GCF_010883055.1 Belonocnema kinseyi
CATCATTTAAAATTCAAGAGTTTCTGATTGCAAATATTCTAAATTAAAGAGTTTTAAGTTGCAGATCGTTAAAATTAAAGAATTTTCCATTGCAAGTCTTCAGAATCGAACTTTTCAAACAAAATTTCATAATATAGCTTTAAAATATAAATCTTAAAAACTAAATAATTTGAGATTCCAAATCTTCAACATTTCAAATTACGGCAGTACTATAGAATACAGATATTTTTTACATTCTCATCAAAAAAGTTATTACATTTGTGTAAAATATTACGTCTGGTCACGAAATACAGGTTTTTACAAGTGTTTCTGCCTTTCCATATGCATGTTTGTTTGCGAGTATAATAACTTTTGAAAAAATAATCTATTATATTGGCCGTTGACATACTCTTTAAGTGTCAGAAACTAAAGATCAAGTTCATTGGCTATTTTGGGTGAAAATTCAAAAAGTTAGAGAATTTTCAAAATTTCTTAGACAATTTTTTTCAAGATTTAAAAATTCCATGTACGGGTATTCGTAATAATTGGAAATCTGGACAATTTACCTCATCGACTTTTTTTGATAAAAGAATATTGTTCGTTATAGTAGCAGTGGATGTCGACGAAAAAAAGTTTGAGTCACTTTATTGTTAATGTATTTATTAGACTAATACACAAAATATCCAAAACGCAACTCGGCAATACAAGTGGTGGCACACACAAAAGGATTTCACAAGCGGCGTTAACATGTCAGAGATCAGAAAACGAATGAAAAAAAGTTTGCTCGCTCCGTGATCGATGCCGAGACGAGCAAAACCGAGAACGCAAGAACCCAGCCGACGGGTCGACGCTCAGGAGCGTTCAATAAAAAACCGGCATAATAATTTCATCTCAAACATACCGGCCACCTTGCGAGATTTACAAAAAGATCGCAATAATAATCGCTATAAAGCTTACAAAAAATAATGCAAAAGAGATTCAAGATATCAATAATAAAGATAATTTGATACAATTATGATTCGTTAGAAATAAGCAAGACGACTAATTGTGAGATAGGTCGGTCAAACTCAGAATGCGCAGTCTTTACATGAACGACTCGAACGGCCCCATCTCGTCCTTTAATACATTTAGTAACACGGGCCATTTCCCACTTAGCGGGGGGAAGAGTTACGTTTCTTAAAAGTACAAGATCTCCTACTTCAACATTAGGTCGACGTGAAAACCACTTGGTTCGCTGCTGCAATGATTGTAAATAATCACGAGACCACAAGCGCCAAAAGTTTTCTACAATTCTTTGGTAAAATTGCCAGCGAGACAAGAGATTTTCAGATACATCAAGAACTGGAATGGTAGGTATAACTGTTAACGCTGTCCCACTTAAAAAGTACCAGGAGTGAGCACCTCGCAACTTTCCGGATCATCATTGGCAGGCACAAGAGGCCGCGAATTTAAACAACTCTCGATTTGACACAAAAGTGTCTCAAATTCCTCCACCGTTGGAGTAGAATTGGACAATAATTTTCGTAAGTGAAGCTTAACGCTTTTGACGCCGGCCTCCCATAGCCCTCCAAAATGTGGGGCGATGGGAGGGATAAAATGCCAAGTTGTGCCATCCGATGCTAAATGAGATATCAAGTTCGGATCTTCTCGAACCTTTTGGAAAGCTTGCGAAAGCTCTCGATCAGCACCTCAAAAATTCGGGCCATTATCACTATATAAATCAGTCGGAATACCGCGTCGCGAAACAAAACGTCTACATGCGGTAATGAACGAGGCTGTAGTATAATCATGAACTAATTCTAAGTGAATTGCTTTTACAGCAAAGCAAACGAAAAATCGAGATCCAAGCCTTGTGCGATTTTATGCCGAGACCCGAACTAGAGCGAACAACATATGGACCTGCATAGTCAATTCCAGTATGAGAAAAAGGACGTGAGGGTGTCACTCTAGGGGTTGGTAGCTCGGCCATCAATTGAGTTTCCGTTTTAGCCTTATCACGTACGCACACAAGACAGCGATGGACAATCGTCCTAACTTCACTGCGAGTTCCAATAACCCAGTATTTGGTACGAGCCATGTAAAGCGTTAATTGAATTCCGGCGTGTAAGAGGTTGCGATGAAACTGCTCTAATATAAGAGTCGATATCACATGCTTAGGCAAAATGGCGGGAGATTCCTGATACACCGATAATTTTGATTGACGTAACCGGCCACCAAGACGAATAATTCCATTACAGTCGGTAAATGGATTAAGCCGTTTCAACGGAGACTTAGCAGGGAGAGACTCACCATTCTTTAAAAAAGTAATGTCGTGAGCAAACGATTGAGATTGAACGTAACGTATCCAGAATAACGAGGAATCATTTATCTAAGTAGCAGACAAATTTCTAGGGAAAACAACTCTTTCTTTGAAAATTTTAACGGCACGCAAAACATATGCGGTGACACGAAGTAGACGCGACCAAGAGGATTGTCGAGAAAGTAAACTAGATTGCCAATCATTTTTTATTTCAGTTTTAGTTAGTAATGTAGCAACTGCGTCATGTTTTACAGAATCGAGAGTCGACTTATTGTGCTGAGGCCAAGCAGCTGAGGAGCTAGACAGCCACGCTGGGCCTTCCCACCAAAGAGAAAAAGTTATTAAATCTTCTGCTGAGAGGCCACGCGAGGCGCTATCAGCTGGATTCTGTTTGGAGGGCACGTGACTTCACACAGCAGAGGATAATCTGGTTTGGATAGTAGATACGCGATTACCGACAAAAACTGGCAAAGTAGCTGGCTACTTTTGCAGCCAACTAAGTACTATCGTGGAATCCGTCCAACAAAAAATAGGCACATCAGCCCATTGAAGAGAACTGACCACGAATGGAATTAGCCTTGTCAATAGAGTGGCAGCACATAGTTCAAGATGTGGAATGCTCACAGTC
>NC_046662.1:103133488-103138433 GCF_010883055.1 Belonocnema kinseyi
GATAATAATAATGTATTGTTTTCAGAAATCCTTGATCAAGTGCTTGCTTCAAGGATCCACATCCGTGTCAGAAGGTATCCGAAATTGCCTGCCTTTTTTATGAGAAAAGAAGTCCAACTTCAATATACTGCAACTGGAAGCAAAGTAAAGGGCGTCGGGAAAGACAATTTCGGTGACACATACACCTACCAATATATGGCAGGTATGTATTCATAAAAACGAATCCCTAAAATTTATTTTAAAATATTTTCTATATATTTCACATTTATCATAATATATTTTCAATTCGACAACTTCTCTTTATAAAAAAAAACTTTTTTTAATCTTGTTGCTTGTTTACTATTTAATTTTAAAGTTTAGTCATCTCTAAGATAAAAAGTCTTGAAATTATAAATTAATTTGTAAAAATAATTAAATTCCTAATTTCAATTTAAATTTTTGTTGTAGATGTTTTATGCCACTTGCTGCAAGTAAAGTTGTCAGGAGCAGTGGATAGGGAAGGTGGAAAGAAAGAACGGCTCAGAATGAGCTTATGAGTTTGTCTATTTTATTTACATATATGTAAATATATGTAATAAATATATTTCCATTCAAACTTTCTGTTTATTTCTTTTAATTATAGGAAAACGCCGATTTCGCATTAACTTGGCACTCATTTTTCGGCCAATATTTGCAGACAGTGACGGGCAAGCGAAGGAGGCCAAGTGGAGCCCTTAGATATAATTTCGTTAATGGGCCATTAATATATATTTGTTTGGGCCAATACTGGCAACTAGTGATGGGAAAGTGGAGGCTGCCAAGTGCAGCCCTTAGATATCATTTCGGCAATGGGCCGTTAAGATATGCTGATTTCGGGCTAATACTGACAGCCAGTGACGGGCATGTGAAGGCGGCCAAGTCTTGGCCGCCAAGTGCAGCCCTTAGATATCATTTCAACAATGGGCCGTTAAAATATGCTGGTTCCGGGCCGATACTGGCAGCCTGTAACGGGCAGGTGAAGGCGGCCAAGTGGCAGCCAAGTCTTGGCCGCCAAGTGCAGCCCTTAGATATCATTTCGGCAATGGCGCAGCACTGGCGGCCAAGTCTCGGCGACACTTTTGCCAGTACTGGGCCAAACTTGGGCCGTTTATGATTTCGCACTTGGGCATGTTTTTTTTGAGATTTTTCCTATTATTTTTTCAATAAAAAACTATGCTTCAAAGTTAACTGTTTTTAAAAGCCTTCAAATTTCCCTACTCTCCATCAGATTTTCAGATCTGTAAACTACAATTTTTTTTGGAATATTAATTTTCGGCTCATTCACGTACAACATTTGCATCTTTAAAATGATACCTTTTTCATTAACCTTACATTTTTCCTACATTTTACATTTTATTAGAATTTCACTTTCAGTCATGTAAAATGAAAAATGGTAAAATTTGATATTAAAATATCAGTTATTATAATTTAATAAAAATAAAATTGGGTGAAATGAGATGCCCATTGCCTGCCAGTTAGGTAAAATAATTCGAACTGTTAATTACAGTTTAAATCAAAGAAAACAAAGTCTACCGCTCTAAACATGCGAATTCTACATCTCAGTCGTGTAAAGTTTTGTGCGTCAGCAAAAAAAAATATTATTGCTACAGCCAGATTCTGTGGAAGGTCATCCACTACTACACACCAGGGTGGTCCAAAAATGCATGGCAAAAATGTGACCGGAAAGTATAGGGGTCCGTAGAGAATTATCCAAAGAAGAATTTCATCTATCAGACATATGGGTTTGATACCCCTAACACACCCCCACGAGTACCTGAAAACTACCCTTAAAAGAATAAATGTCAATTCTTTATGAAATCGACCTTTTGAACAATGTATTCTCGTCTTTTTTATTTAAAATTAATAATATTGGTTTAGTGGAATATTTATTATCATTTCTTCATTATTTTTTTATTATTTAAACAAATGGAATTTGTTTAAATAATTTTTTTTGTTTCAAAATTCGTTTCCCCTCCCTGGAAATAATTACTATTAGTCTAGAGGAATGTTTATTATTATTTGTTTATTAAATATTTTTATTTAAACAAAATGGAGTTTTTTTAAGCAATTTTTTCGAAAATTCTTTTTTTCTTAAAAATTATTACTATCAGTCTAGTGGAATATGTATTAACATTATTTCATTAATTTTCAATTGTTTAAACAAATAGAATTTAACAAATATTTTTATAATAAATATTACTAATATTTCTTCAGTGCAATATTTATTAGCATTGTTTGATTAACTTTATTGGAAAAAATGATTACTTGAATATAACTGATAAAGTAATGATTACTAATTAATAATGATTACTAATGTTAATAAATATTCCACTAGACCAATAGTGATAGTTTTTAGGGAAAAAACAAATTTTCATTACATTTATTATACAATGACAAATTAATAAACCAATGTTATTAAATATTCCATTAGACTAATAGCAATCATTTTAAGGGGGGGGGGGGGCAAATGTTCGAGAAAAAAAATGTTAGCAAATTTAATTTGTTTAAATAATTAATAATTAATTAATAAATGATAATAAATATGCCACTAGACCGAAAGTGATAAGTTTAAGTGAAACAATACGAGAATACAGTGCTCAAAAGGTTGATATAAAATCTATTAAATGAAATTAGTTTAGACTTCAAGGAATCAAATGAAAAATGTCAAACTAATCTATATATTTGAAGTTTTTCTGAAGTCCTACAATATTAATTGAAACTTAAAAATGTTAAAGTTTGTATGGGGGACTTGGCTTTAAACTTCAAACCTGGAAATGTTGACGTCCCTAGCGATTATCATTGTACCTTACTGTTGTGTAATTCCTACCCTAATAAAAGTGAAAATCGCTAAAAAATTCTGCAATTTTATTCTCTCATGTAGGTGAATCGTTAATATAACACGAAAATGAACTTTATATCATTCATTTAATAAAAATTTACATTACTTTGCATTATTTTATGATATACTGGTATGGAAATAATCCCATGTGGAAAAGTTGATTGGGGCCCGATTTGGCCCCAACTAGATTGCCCAACTAATATTTGGGCCCCAATTGGGCAGCCCAATCAATGCCTAACTGGGCTACTCTTTAAGTGTCCTAAAATAAAGGTTAAGTTCGTTAGCCAACCATTTTGGGTGAAAGTTCAAAAAGTGAGCGTATTTTGAAAATTTTTGAGACCACTTTTCTTTTAATTCAAAAATTGTCTGTACGAATATTCATAGTATTCAATCAGACTTATTACTTTTTACTTTTTTACTCATTACTTTTTTTTATAAAACCAAAATTTACCAATTTACCAATTTCAATGCCCCAAAAGATTGTTCAAACACCTTTTCCATTTTTCTTAAAAAATTGAAAGTTCAAATTTTGATCGTGCCAAAAATGTTCGAAACCACATTTTTTCAAGATTTCAAAATTCTCTGTGCAGTGATTCATAGTACTCAGAAACTCAAACAATTTATCCTTATGACTTTTTGTCTGTATAGACAAAATTGTCGGAGTCAGAGCATTTTAAAAATCCAAAAAAAAACTAAAATGAACATTTTCAGCCAAACAACGCACAATATGAAAAAGCCACAAAAGAAAAACGTTGCTTTTTGAAAGCCCTACAAGCTTCTGATAACAACTTTTTTAATTTGGTTGAATAGTTAAAAATTCCCAATTTGATTGTACCAAAAATAATGAGAAATCCAAAAATTCCATTTTCTGTTCAAACTATGCAAGATACGAAAAAAATGAATCAGCTAAAATTTCGCGCCCTGAAAAGACCTACAAATTAATAATAAATCATTTTTCGATAGGATGCGTGGATTTTGTTTTTAGTCGCAAAAAAAATTAAAATGAAAAAAAATTTTTTTGGACTAGCTCATCCAAATGTAATGAGAGTTTACACCCGCGTGCGTCACCAACGCACACGTCATCCTAGCTCCCGCCGCCAAGCCTGGCGAGCCTCTATCCCCGCCTCGAGCGGCCCGACGACCATCACCAAGCCCAATTTATTTAAGCGACTGCTCGAGACCCTAAACGGCAGTTCGACTGGACACGACGAAGCGATCACATCGGAGAGCTCGTGCCTAGGGAAGACTCATACTCTCCTTAATTATAGGTGCATCGGTGGTAGTAAGAGTACCGACGAGAATCGCAAGGAATAGGGGCACCTATACTTGCCATTCTCAGAAACTTCTGACAGAAGGGAATTGACAACACAGGCCCACAAAAAAAACAAAAGTGTCTGTGCAATTGACCAGACCTATATATTCTTATGTATTTTTCGACTTTGAATCCGAATATGCAATAAAAAAGTAGGGTCCAGCTACTTTTTTATGGGGTTTTGATCGAACAACCTCATTTTTTACGGTTTTTTCATGGTTTTATTAAATAAAAAAAAATAAAGAAAAATTTTATTTTTTTGACTTCAGAATCGAATTCTACGGCAAAAAATACATCGAAAACCATGTTTTGATTTTTTTTTACAAAAATTTCAACACACGATACGGCGATGAAAAGGCAGAAAATCGCGAAAAGTGAAAATTTGCTTCAAATTTGATTAAAATGATATTAAAATTAAGTTTTACGATTTTAAACCGATTTATAAACATTGAAAATACTTTACTGGGTGTTTTTGAGGTCGCTGATCACGAATTTTAAGTCATTTTTTTCAAAAAAACAACTCCTAGTCGGCGTAAGTGGACAATAAACGTGATAAATTGATATTTTTTTCAAAAAATCGATGTTTTGGATACTGTTCTGGAGGTTTTCCACTACATGAATCACAAAACTAGAACTTTTTTCGAACCTTGATCATAAAGTAAGACTTAGCACCCATGTATAGCGATATTCATGAACTCCATTATAATATTTTTAGCTTCTTTTAAGAAGTGCCTTAGAGTTTTAATGGGTTAATCAATTGAGTTTATAGAATTTTC
>NC_046662.1:103138533-103142535 GCF_010883055.1 Belonocnema kinseyi
CATTCCAAATCATCGGGCTGTACCTTGCAGTTTTTCAGAAAGTTTTCCTCTATTTCATTCCTTTTGTCAGTATCATATTCCGAATCTGATAAAGGTAATTCATCAAGGTCCATAGTAATTCCTTAAAATCACTTCAATCTTCAGAAATTATTCTGGTTTTTTTTTTGAAAATTTTGTAACTCCTCCGAATTTTTTTAAAAATTCCTTCAACTTCTTTAAAATAATTAAAAATTTTCGAAATTGAGTTCAGTTAATTAAAATCGTTTAAATTTTCTTAAATTTCTTAAAATATTAAAAAATAACATCCCCTGAAATCTTTTCAAATTCATAAAAATCTTTTTAAATAACTTTTTAGTAACTCTTGATTTCAAATCGTAGATTTCAATTATTTATGCTTTACAGTCCAATCGTAAGTCAAAAATAAATTATGAGTAAAAAAGACATTTTCTTCGAAACTCAGATATTTATTCAATAGAAAAACTCTTTTCAATCCTCCTTACGTTTCGGTACATATGCGTACCTTTTTCAAAGGTTCTTAACTTAAATAATTATATTAAAGATTAGTAATTTTAGTCTGAAAAAATATGATGAATAATCACGTAGATTAAAATACATTGTTATCTGAGTTGATGATGGTTCAAAATAGTAAAACAAATCAAATTTAGTCCAAAAAAACATTTCAATCAACTGTTGAAAAAAATTCTAAATTTAGTCCTTTAGAAGTCTCAAAAATACTGAAACTTCAATCAATTAGACTACATTTTTAATAAATATAGCGAGGGAAAACCAACTTAGTGTAGGTTAGGACGGATGGAGGATTGAAAGGAGTTTTTCTATTTAATAAATATCTGAGTTTTGAAGAAAATGTTTTTTTTTACTCATAATTTATTTTTGATTTACGATTGGACCGTAAGACATAAATAATTGAAATCTACGATTTGAAATCAATAAATATCAACGGTCGAAGAAAGGATTGATTTGTTTCATCAAATCATTTTACAATTTTTAGTAACTCGCTTGACGTTCTTTGAAATCACCTAAAATGCCATAAAGATTGATCAAATATATTGCAAATCCTTGAACATCTTGTGAATTTAAAAAAAAATCTTTAAAACTCCTTTAAAATCGTTCAATTTTTCTGCATTCTTTTAAAATACTTTCAAATTTTTTTAAATCGTTAGAAATATCTTGAGAAATCGTAAGATCACTTAAAGTCTTTTAAAATACTTTAAAGTCTCTTTGATATAACTTTATTTGATATGAAACTACTTAGAGTCACTAATTATCGAAAAGTATTATGACATAAATTGCCGGCAATTGAGGTTATAACCTTAATTACGGCAAATTATAATTTGCGTGATGGATTGACTAACCACACATTTTCCAAATTGTCAAGAATAATGAAATAAATGGCTTTTCTTTTTTAAAAGCAAAGCTATACCACGATTTTTACTTGATTTCGCCGAAATTAATTAATTTTAGTCAAACTCCTATTTTAGCAGTGCTTTGCAGTCCACCAAGTGGGCCTTACAGATTTTGATGTTGCTGACCGAGCGTGATGTAATATTAGAATACTCAATATCTAATATCTTCTATTCAACAAACAAGATACTGAAGGACAATATCTGTTTATATTGGAAGTGTAAAGCGTGTCATATTAACAGTTAATATCTATGATATTAAACAAGTGAAATTTTATAGGAGCAATGTCGTTGATGTATAGCGTCGTGAGAAAAGGTTTTAACGCCACTTCCCGTGCAGAAATTGCCCAACTTATTCCCAATTTCAGATCTAGACCCGATCGAATTTTCCACATGTAGCCGCAAAGGGGCAGAAAGTGTGGCTCGCGAAGGAACCACGTCGGGTCGGGTTAGTTTAGACAAGATTATGTCAAATTTACTGCTGTCGTCGTGATATTGTTTTGTTTACATCGAACTTAAAATGACAAAAGCAAAAATACATTGCAAGTTCGGAAGCACAGGATTGTTAGTAGGATTTCTTACATCCGCAATGAAGACAGGATAAACTTCCGAAAAGCACTTACCTCCGATTAATTCGAAACTTCATATACCTATGTATTTTGACGCGCTGATCATGAATAAGATAGTGAATATACCAGCAAATTTGATTTTCAAGGTTATAACCCCCAAAACTATAAAAATTCAATGTTTTTCCGTTTATTTTAGTCAATAAGAAAAATGTACAAGAAATTTTTAAATGAAAGTTGTAGATCTTTCAATAACACACATTTTATGTTGAATATATTTATACCCTACAACTGATACTTTTCGAGAAAATATACGATAAATATAAAAAATCGCAGAAATATTGCAAACTGTGTAGCAGTTCGACTTAAATTGTATGTAGAAATGATAAAAGTGATGAAATTATAACAACAATATGTATTTTTAGAAGATCTAATAATATGTAATTGTTTTTGGAATATTTTTAAAAGAACCTTCAGATATTTATATGGTTAAGATCCAATGTCATAAATCACGAAATTAGTGACATTTGAGATTAGGGACGTCCGACTTCATTTGCTCCTCTCAAACTGCACGAAAATCATTTCCATTTCAAAAGTTGTACGTCAACTTCCAATGCATTTCAAAAAACACTGTTTACCTTCGCACCTAATTACTCCGCGGGAAAGTGTCCCACAGATAAGTGTAAGTTGACAAGGTCAGATAGACAAGGTAGGTAGAAGTAAACTTTGGGAACTCCTGAAAGAGTATGGAGTCAATGGTTGGATCCTACAAGCTATAAAAACAATATATGCAGGTAGCAAAGCGAGTTTAAGAGTGAATGGGAAACTGAGTGACTGTTTCGATATTATTCAAGGAGTGAGACAAGGATGCGTTATGTCTTCATGGTTATTTACATTATTTATGGACAAGTGTTTAAGAATGGCTCTCTTCGACGAAGAGGGTGTGGATCTCGAAACAGTAAGGGTACGTGGGTTAGCGTTCGCAGATGATAAGGTTGTTATGGCAGAGTCTATCGAAGACTTACAAAGAATTTTGAATAAACTGAATGCAAGCATGAAGAGCATGGGCCTCAAAATTAACGCAAATAAAACAAAAACTATGGTGTTTGAAGGAAAGAATGAGAAAACACTATGCAATATTTTATTAAATGATGAGAGAATTGAACAAGTTGATAAGTTCATATACCTTGATAGCTTATTTACTAGGGACGGGAAGATAGATGAGGAATTAGATAGACGAATAAATGAAGGTAAGAAGGTTATTGGTAGAGCAGGTCCCCTTATCAGAAGTAAAAATATATCAAATAAAGCTAAAATGGCAATAAATAATTCTATATTTGTACCGACTGTACTATACGGTAGCAAGACATGGACTAATCAAGAAAAAGATAAGAGTAAAATTAATGCAATTGACATGAGATTCATGCGCATAATATGCGGGAAAACCCTGATGGACAAAGTAAGTAACGAGATAATTCTAAAAGAATGTGGTGAAGAAGAGACGCTAGTAGACACATGTGAAAGAAATCGGTTAAGATGGTTTGGACATGTTAAGAGAATGCCAAATGAGCGACTAACGAAACAAGTGTATCAAGGTAAAGTATATAAAGTGTATCAAGGTAAAGTATATGTTAGAAGAGACATAAGAAGTCACAGAAACATGAGAGCCTGCATGAAAAAATGTATGGACATAAAAGAAGCTAGAGAAGTATGCCAGGAAAGGAAAGTATGGCGTCAAATAGTTAATAAAAAGAGTGTCAGTAGAGTGAATGGCGCCTGAATCAAAAGACCTTGGCCACTAATGGACCCAAATGGGGAACCTTACATAACGACTTCGTGAGGTTCTTCACTTGGGGTGATTTCTAGAGAGATTGATCAGTAGCCTGGGTTGGAGCAGTGTTGTGGAATGAACGTGTTATTATTATTATTATTATTACACCATTAAGCCATTTCCCTTTCGGGGTAGGCGTGACTCACTCGGCAGGGGAAAGGAGTAGTGTGTGGATGGGATAGAG
>NC_046662.1:103142635-103161952 GCF_010883055.1 Belonocnema kinseyi
TATGGTGGGTTGAAATTTTTGTAAAAAAAAATCAAAACATGGTTTTCGATGTATTTTTTCCCGTAGAATTCGATTCTGAAGTCAAAAAAATAAAATTTTTCTGTATTTTTTTTTTATTTAAAAAAAACCATGAAAAAACCGTAAAAATGAGGTTTTTCGAGCAAAACCCCATAAAAAAGTAGCTTAAACCTACTTTTTTATTGCAAATTCGGATTCAGCGTCGAAAAATACATAAGAATATATAGGTCTGGTCAATTGCACAGACACTTTTGTTTTTTTTTGTGGGCCTGTGCAATCGATAGGAGCACCTGTGATTGCCAATTCCGAAAGCCGCATAAATGCCAACCAACAGGCGCACCTGTCGTTGCCATTTTGCGCACCACTCACAAAACCGACATTACCGATCCAATCGAAGCTATGGAGTTTACGAATGCGTATACGATTTCTGTAACGAACAGGCGCACTTGTCGACACAAAAATCGAAGACGTAAATGTCAACTGACAGGAGCACCTGTAGTTATCATTTATTACCATTCCCGACTTTACCGATATTTCTAAAAATAGTGTGGCGCAAAATCGTACCCAACAGGAGCACCTGTGGATGCCATTTTATAAACGCTAACCTATAGGCGCACCTATAGTTACCGTTTATGACGGATTTACCGACACGATACCGACGCAACGATCGCCACCTCAGTATAACGTCTCCTACCTAAACCTCTCTTTCCGCAATCACCATACCTACCGTAGAGGGGAAGATTTAGGGCGCAAATATTTTGTGAAACCGATTGTTGTTGACTTTCCGTGTTTGTAATTTACAACGTTCTCTTTCTTTATATATAATTTCATCAACCGGTATAACACGTAAGAAACACCTATTCAATTCGCCTCCGTTCATTATTCGTTCCGAAAGTTATCTAGCCGCATGCAAATTAAATTTAACATAATTAGAGTCACACTTATCAAACACATACTCACGATGTAACCGCGCTACACACAACAACTACATTTAACATTGCATCTTCGCTTACACACTCACACATACATAAACCCGCCACAGAAACACAAGGGTTTATGTTAGAATTGTATGATTAATGGGGAAATAAATACTTTGATAATTATTGTAACTTAAAAGATTTGTTTTGTTTATTGTCTGTAAAACCTTACCCTGGATAGACTGAAGCGTCCGCTGAAGCAATTTAGAAAGAGGGAACAAAATGGATAGTTACATAAAAAAGAGATATAATTTTTAATAGGACACGTACTTTTTGCCTTAGATGTAAAAATTAACATTCAAAATAAAAATATTAAATTTTTTTGAAAATGACACAACGTGCAAACTAAAATTAATAGACAAAAAATGTTCGCCTAAAAAAATCTAATAATTTATTATTAATCATTTTTAGATAGGACGATTAGATTTTCTTTCAATTGTAAAAATAGATTAAAAATTAAAAAATTGATACATGATTAAGCGCAGCTTAGAATACAATTTAAAGCAAAATAAGAGACAAATATAAAAATAATAATGATAAATACAATTTGCTCTTTATTTTGCAATTTTTGAATAAGCAATCCCAGACAGAGTCACATAAGAAATGCATCGTTTTTAATATAAAGGTGTTGTGTATAATGTAGAAAAATTAACATTTTGGACAAATCGAGTGCGAAGCATGAGATACGTGATCAGAATGTGTTCATTAAAGCCGAAAGTGCTTTAACAAAAGAGATTTCAAAATCACAAAATTATAGTTGTCAGTCCGTTGACCTTTGATTTTAAAAGGTGTGTCCATGAATGCGGGAAATATATAAAGACTGAGCACGTAGCGCGAGGTCAATACATAATCGTGCGCAAAGCGCGAGACAAATGTAAAATCGAGCGCGAAGCGCGAGATAAATGCATTATCGAGCGCGAAGCGCGAGAACGTCGTTATTAAATTGGTAAAAAATCCAATTTTTTGAAGGGGGTTGATTTTGGTTTAAATGACAACTCTTGTTTACAACGCAGATAGGACTTTCTCAAAAAGTAATCATTTTTAGAATTTTAAAGTTTCAATAAGATCATTGATTTTTGGGTTCTTCAAAAATACCGACACCAATTTTTGGGCTTTGACCCTTAACGCCAAAGACCAACCCCATTGTATACTGTCAGTATTTTTAAACTAATTGAAAATTCGAATTCGTGTTTTTAGATAGTTTTTTACTTTTCAGATGTAGTGGCATTTTTGCAAAAAAATCAGTTATTGGAGAGTCCAGGAAGGGCCCAACACTACTTTCTATTTTGTTTTTTTTTCAGGTATAAGTTCCTACAAATGGCAGTAGTTGTTTTGTACGTAGGGGTGGTTTTTCAAATTTTTGTGTTTTGTATTCGAGATCTCCAAATAAGTCCAAAATCCTGTGCATATGATGTTTTGCAGATTTTATTTTTATCATGGGGGTGCTTTTTTGTAAATCGAGTTGTTTTTAGAATTTTCTATTCGTACATTCGGGAGCCTAAACTAAGCCAAAAATGCTGGTATTCATTGTTTTCTCCGAATTTGAGATTTAAATAAAGGGTAGTTTAATTTCAGTAAAGGTAGTTTTTGGAAATTGGTGGCTGGTGCGTTCAAGAGCTGAAGAAAATCCCAAAATTCTGATGTGTTTAATTATTTCTTTCCTTCAAGTTTTATATAGTGCAGCTGCTGATTTGATGCAAGCCAGCACCTCCACTCGAAATTTGAATTTTCATGAAAAGTAGTGGAGCTCAAAAATCGGCGAAGCAGCCCAAAAAAAGCCCGAAAAAACCCAGAATTCTAAAAAAAAAAGAAATTTGAGAACTTCTTTTGTGGAGGTGCCATAATCCTTCATATAAAATCTCTAAACGATATTGTCGACTTGGATTGTCACGATATTCGATTTCGATGGCTATATTCGTGTGACACGAGGTGCCAGTGGATTATACATAAATGAAAAATAGTTACGATAATTCATTCTTTGATAGATACACGCCTGTGACACGAGGCATCAGTGTGTTAGACAGTGATTGAATGTTAGATGTGTTTTCGTGAATTCGATTATCATAACGGAGCTGCTTTGATTCTGCGCTTGTTTGGCACGATTTTTGTTATGGTTGGGCTCACCGAAAATATGTTCAAAACTATAAATTTAAGATAAATATTAGGTTTATGTTATTATTACATTCAGTGATTTGATGGGTGGGCTCAAGCCTACCCAGCCCACACTTCTCCGACGCACCTGGAGTCAGCGCTTCTCCTCTACCAGTTTTCCACCTCCTCACC
The DNA here is from genome assembly GCF_010883055.1 of Belonocnema kinseyi. Lineage (NCBI taxonomy): Eukaryota > Metazoa > Arthropoda > Insecta > Hymenoptera > Cynipidae > Belonocnema > Belonocnema kinseyi. Next base: position 103,145,914 of record NC_046662.1, read on the forward strand.
CCGGTGTCTAAAGCTAGCACCACCTTTTTTGAAAGTTAAAATTAAAACTATCCTATAACCCACCTCATCACCTCGTGCTGACACAATGCAAGCTAAAAAGAGAGTGAAAACTGCCAAACATTTTTTTTGTTTTTGGAAGCTTATTCATTTTATAAAGCTGTTTTTGTAGCTAATATGAAGTGCAAGGAGTTAAATGGTACTTTTCTCCTTCTGATTGAGGTGAGTCTATCATCCCGGTAATAAGCGTTGAATAGAGAAAAAATAATATTTTCAGATTTCAGCGTAAAAGTGAAGATTATACTATTATTTTAAATGCGCGATTTTTCCATCTGTCTAAAATGTCTTTATAAGAATAAGATATCTCAGAAACTGATTTATTTCTATTTCCACAGCGGCCGCAGCATAGGTTCGTATTCTCCAAAAGAGAACGCGTTTTAAATATATTTAAATCCTTGTAATTGTACCGAAAGATAACATCACAGAGATGTATTCTATTCCTCAAAAGTGTTTAATTTTTAAGATTATTTAATTCCTTCTAATAAGTTCAAAAAATATGTGTAATAAACAGTTTTAATTCCTTCATGTGGAATATAAGTTTTAAAAATTTAATTTTAATCAATTCAAGTCCGCCTGTCTAGAGTTTAAATTATTGTAATTCACACACTTAAATGGATTTCTTTGATACATTTTTAAGACGTTTAACTAAATTATTAAAATATAAATCAATATAAATATGAATATTTTTCGAATTTATAAATTATAAAAGGATTTAATAAAGAAAAATATGTTAAAGAAATGCATTCTTTAAATTTTACTAAGTCAACTGAAAGAAATAGGATTTTCACTTTTTCTGTTCTCGTTAGGGGATTTGTAGAGGAAGGAAAAATCGCGTTTTCGGAGGAATGCAAATTCTTAATTTTTCAGAATTCAACGCTTATTGCCGGGATTAGTATATTATTAATTGAAAGTTAGTGTTTATTGGTTTGTAAATATTTTAGTGTCCTTTCCTTTATTACTAATTTTTATATTTCGTGCACGTCGGGAATTCTAGAATAAATAGAATATAATTTATAACAGTTGTTCGTCAGAATTTCCAATTTCTAATTTAAAACACATTTCTCAACCCCTCGCTTCATGTAGCCCTACATAAATATCTCGTCTCGCCACAGCTATTGTATGAAAGAACTCTTTTCATGTTAAGGTTCCTAGGGAGAACCTAAATTGTCTAGAGTAAACTAATTTATTTCGTCCAAGGTCCAGTAGCCTAAGCTTCTATTTATCCTTTGAATATTGTCGTCAGCCAAGATGTTTATGATTTAATTGTACACTTTGGCTAGTCTCCCCAAAAACTAGAAGGTTTCAAATTTGTCACGTACATCAGGTACCTCCGAGAAGGGCAAGGTACAACCGCCAACTGTCCTTCTCCTGTCATTTACCATCCAATCAGTTTTCCTCATTTTTTCCACTTCGACATTTTAGTGTAACTCTTTCCTTGCTCGTCACTTTTTATACCGCAAAAGTGTTTCAATCGTTTATCAGCTCTCGCTTCAAACACTTCAAACTCTTGTAATCTTACAAATATCTAGTAGCATTTAACAATTTATACAGTCCACTCTTCCACCTGTTTTTATATTTATAATGGAATATATCTTATTATTTACAATAATTCGTGTCGTACTTATTCTCAAATCGTGGGATTAAACATGGTTTGTTCGAGCCGGATAGTTAACCGCGTGTGATAAATAGTTCGTATTACGCCGCGTATAATATGTGCCAAAACTCTTGAAACCCTACTATAGTGAAGTGAAATTTGAACTCAAAAACTGTGAAATTTAGTTCTTGTGTCGTTGTGTCGGAGTGAAACACAGGTTCTTCGCAGTGTCGGCGTGGAAATGTGTGTTCTTCAAAACTCCGAATTAGCAATCTATTGAAAAACAATTTAACTTCATCAATCGTGTGCAGGAGCAGCATCCACGGAACAAGAACACATCTCATCAAGTAAGCAAGTTATGTGCCATCAATAATTCCTTCTTAAATTCTCTTGTTTCGTATATATACTACCAACAAAATTTTGACATTGAAAAATTGTACCATTTAAAAAGTTTCTTAAAGATGAGGCTGCGGAAGTCCTCGCCTCAATTGAAATGTCATCAGAAAATTATAAGGTCGCTTGGTCATTATTAAAAGATCGATATGACAATCGAAAGGTAATTCCCGAAAGTCGCATCAAATCGTTATTAAACCTTTCGAGCTTGTCAACGGATTTTTCAGTTCGTTCGTTGATAGCTCAAGTGTAAAAGCATATTACAGCACTTGAAGGGTTATAAGTTCCAGTAGAAAGCTTGGATGATCTGTTGGTAGTTCTAATAAAGGAAAAGCTAAGCCCCTGCATTCGTGAAAAATCGAAAGATTACAGTTGTAACTCAACCCAACCTAAAGTTAAAGATATTGCAACTTTTCTACAGCGCCGCGCGCAATTCGAAGAAGCTAAAGCTTATCAGGCGCCAATAATGAAGGCACATTCGTCGGATAAAAAGTCGTTTTCGCATTCTCGACCAAATCACAGATCACTTCAATCTTGTGTGACTTCAACCACAAAGTCAATTGCTCCCCACTGCCAAGAGGAACACTCCATTTTTTATTGTAAAAAATTCAAAAATTTGTCGCTTTAAAGGCGCTTTTAATTCGCAAAGAAAGCCTCTCTTTGTTTCACTTGTTTGCGCAGCAATCATCGTCTTGTCGATTGCACTGCCGTTTCGTGTCGGTAATGTAATCAAAAACATAATACTCTATTACATTTTGAAAAACAATCTCCTGTAGAATCAAATAGGGAAAATTATAAGCCTCCAGACAGTAGCACTCTAGTTAGTTGCTATGCTTCCATTTCTACTCACGCTTTACTGGCACTGCAATCGGGGACCTAGTTAATTTTCAAGGAGAAATAAAAACTTCTCGCGTCTTTTTAGATGGCGGATCTTAGGTAAATTTTATCACCGAAAGCACCTCTGAATTTCTGAGATTGCCTAAAAAATCGGTTGACGTTTCAGTCTCTGGAGTTCACGATATTTCCACAGAGCCCTAAACTTCGGTTACATTTCACGTAAAATCTCGTTGTCGCAATTATCAAAAGAAACTGGATTTTTTCGTTTTGTCGCGTATTCCTAAAGACATGCCATCGATTTCGATTAATCGGACTAATTTTGAAATTCCAGCAAATATATTTTTAGCTGATCCTGAATTTCACAAGCCAAGTCAAATAGATATTCTTATTGGCGTTAAAGTGTTTTTTGAACTTTTATGCATCGATCAAAGTGTGTAAAAAATCACCCTGAAGCTGTGCTTCAAAAAACTAAACTCGGTTGAATTGTAGCGGGAGACATACTCTGAAACCGCAGTTATACCCTCTCTCACTTATATCTGCTCGCGCTTATATCCCTGCTCTAGCTCTCGTTTATATCCGCTTCACATCCACCACCTCGCGGCACCACTTGACCGACAGAACCAATCAGCCGTTGTTTCTCTGTCCTTTTCTAGCACATGCTATTGCAAGTAAAAACGTAACGTGCGTTTACGAGTCCTTAACATTACTAGTTGTTATAGGTTACTAGTTATTATTGATAAATAAAATAATTACAAAAAAAAAGATTGCGTCTTTGTGTAAAAGAAAACTCGACAGAGTTTGCAGCTCGAGCCGATGCTTACTCGCTTTGCGATATATTTGATTAAAAGTGCATATGAAGTGAAAAGAAAATTTTCTAAAATTCTGTGCTGGAACGACATTTCATTCTTTTTTACGCAGCAAAATGTCAGGTGTAGTATGAACGTAAAAGTAAAATGTTCAAATCGTGTATGAGTTTGCTAGTCTCGAAAAAATCGCAGTCGAAAATGTGTAGGTTATGTAGTTGTCAATTCGTTTGTACAGTTTATAATCTATTTCCCACAGAATTATGTATAAATTCGTTATATCACAGCACTAGATTACATTTTGCGATAGCAATAAATAAAAAATATCATGCAATAATAGGCATGATTGAAAACAATAATAAATTGTTTATACAATGAGGTAGGTAAAATTCAATATTTGGTTATTTTATTTTCCGAGTAACCTTTTTAGCCCTTCTTCACTAAGGCTAAACTCCATCCGAAATAATTTCTGGTTACGCCGCTGTATAGTGTACCCACTCAAACAAACCAATCAGAGTACAGCGCGGAATTTTTCCGTACGCTGAAAACCAGCGGTGGGATCCCCTCCCGGAAGGACATTAGTGAATGTTTACGTTCTGCGACGTCGGATATAACTGCGGTTCCAGTGTAAATAGTTCTCCCTCAATCGGTAAAGTTCAGTGTCATTTAACGATACACTCAACGCCCCTCGAAGCAAATCTCACGCGATTTTGGGAAATAAAGAAAATTCCTGCTTCAAGGATTCTTTCCCCAGAAGAAGAGGCTTTCAAAGCACATTTTAAAAACAATACACAGCGTAATTCCGAAGGGAGATATGTCGTTAAATGCCCTTCAATGAAAGCAAAGGAAAACTGGATGAATCTCTTCTCACAGCCACTCGTCGATTTAATTATCTAGAAAACCGGTTTGCAAAAATTCAATCGTTAAAAAATGAATATAGCAACTTGCTAGAAGAATATAAATCGCTAGATCAAATGTTGCTAACTAAATCAGACAAACTCACGCAACCTGGATTTTATCTTTCCCACCATGTCGTAATAAATAAGGACAGCCTAACAACAAAAGTTCGTGTCGTATTCGATGGCTCCCTTGAAATCTCGTCTAGTATATCATTAAATTATTAATTAATGTTCAGCCCCACTTTCCAGGACGACCTTTTCGCTTTACTCACTCGCTTTCGTTCATATAGGTACGCCCTCACTGCTGATATAGAGGAAATGTATCGGCAGGTTTTAGTGCATCCCGACGATGCCACTTATCAACGAATTCTTTTTCGAGACAATCAAAATAGCCCTATCGAATAATACGCTTTGAATACCGTCACTTAAGGTACCACTAGTGCTTCTTTTCTCGTCGTTCGCGCGCTTCATCAGTTAGCTGACGATGAACGATCACAACATCTGATAGCAGCCGCAGTGCTAAAAATAGATTTTTATTTCGACGATCTCTCAACTGGTGCAAATCCGCGAGAGGAAGCCGCCTTTCTTCGTAACAACCTCATACAACTTTTGCACAATGGAGGTTTTCTCCTTCGAAAATGGACCTCGAATGACCCAGCCCTAGTTTCAGAATGCGCAACTAATAATTCTGGTACGCATATGTCGCTTCATCCTAATTCCACGGTTAAAACACTAGGCATGCAGTGGAATTCTCGCGATGATTTCATTTGCTATTCAATTAGTTTGTCGGACTACCCGGAGAAAGTAAGGAAACGGTCCATTCTTTCGCAGGTCGCGAAATTATTCGATCCCTTGGGCTTACTGGCTCCAGTCATAGTTAAAATTAAAATAATAATTCAGCTCTTATAGAAGGCTGGAGTTTCATGGGATGTACCGATTCCGCTCAGCCTTCACGAAATGTGGACATAATTAAAGGAACAACTGCCACTTTTAATTAAAATTAATTTCAATCGCCTCACAATCGATCGCATTGTTTCCAAGGTTCAAATTCATGGTTTCTGCGACGCAAGTCAAAAAGCGTATGGAGCCTGCATTTACGTTCGCTCAATCGATGACTAGGGAAATAGTCATGCGACTTTAGTTTGCTTGAAATCGAGGGTCGCCCCTGTAAGTATCCTGTCGTTACCGCGCTTAGATTTATGTGCGGCCCTATTGCTTTCTCGATTGTATATCTCAACTATAAATGCTCTCCAAATAAAGGTTGACAAGGTTTACCTTTGGACAGATTCCACTATAACGCTAGATTGGATCAAAGGTTAGCCTCATAAACTACCCATATTTGAATCGAATCGAATCGCAGAAATTCAAAGCCTCGTTCCGTCCTGTGAACGGAGGCACGTGTCTTCGCAAGATAATCCTGCGGATCTCGTATCCCGCGGCAAAACTGCGTAAGAGTTTTTAGAATCGCGTATTTGGCAAAATGAGCCTCAGTGGCTCTCACAGGAAGATAATTTTTGGCCTGACAGACTACTTGCTGCGAGAAAGTTATTAGGTGGTTGCGAAATCGTCGCTTTACCAGTTTGCATAAAACAGGCAATCGGCAAAAATGATCTTCTCGAAAGATATAGCTCCGTATCGAAACTTCAGTGAATAGTCGCGTATCTCTGTCGCTATGTTCACAACTTGAGAAACAAAAATAATAAAATTATCGGTAATCTCACAGAAGCGGAATTGCACAAATTCATGCAGCTCATACTTCAGCTCACGCAATCTGCCGAATTTTCAACGGAAATCTGCCAACTAAAATGTGATCAGAAAATAGATAATCATAGTCGTTTGATTCCCTTAAATCCATTTGTAGATAGTCAGAACATTCTCAGGGTTGGCGGTAGACTTGCTTATACGGAATTCCACGTCGGACAGAAGCATCCGATTTTACTACCGTCCAATCATTGCATCACTCGCCTTGTAATTCGCGAGGAGCACTTATGACTCGATCACGCTGAAGCGCAAGCGACATTGTATTCGTTTCGCGAAAAACATTGGCAGCTTGACTCACGTAACGTCACGCGAAAAATAATTCACTAATGCAATTGGTGCTTTCGCGTCAAACCTCGCGGTGCAGATTACATCATGGGTTATCTTCCACAAGAGCGCGAGTAGTTTTCTCAGCCCTTTCTTAATGTCGGTGTGAATTTTTGTGGTCCATTTTACATTAAGGAAAAGGCTTACCAGAATCGCAAAAGAATTAAATCCTATGTCGCGGTATATACTTTCATAGCCACATAGTCTGTACATCTCGAATTAGACAGTTCTTTGACAACAGAAGCCTTATTATCAGCAGTCTAAAAAGACTTTTTCTGGAAGAGGAAAATCCATACCTATCCATTCTGATAACGGAAGAAATCTCCTTGGCGATAGTCGTGAGCTCAAGTATCTTTGTGCATTGTTTGAATCGTCCGAGCATTTTAAAAGAGTGCAGCAATACTTATCAGTTGAAAAAATAACTTGGAAATTTATACCCACCTTATCACCACATTTCGATGATCTTTAGGAAGCTGCTGTAAAGTCGTTCAAGCATCATTTTTTACGTACGGTAGAATATACTTTACTGACTTTCGAGCAACTTGAAACCTATGTCATTGGAATCGAAGAAATCCTTAACTCTCGTCCAATCTCGCCTATGTCTTCCTATCCCAATGATATTTGTCCCTTGACTCCTGGTCACTTCCTTATTGGTCGTCCACTAACTAGCTTCACACAGATGGACTTCACGGACACAGCTACAAATCGTTTGTCAAAATGGCAGCACGTCCAGTAGATGCTGTGGCATTTTTGGAATAGATGAAAAAAAAAGTACCTGAATCGACTTATCGTTCGCAGTAAATGGCAATCTGGAGATCATTGTATCAAGGTTGGATTCCTAGTCATGATTAAAGATGACAATGCGCCTCCCATCCATTGGCCAGTAGGCAGAGTGACAGAAACCCACCCGGGTAAGGATGGAATCATCCTGACAGTTAGCGTAAAGACTGTTACAGAAGAGTATAAACGCTGTATGAAAAAGCTTTGTCCTCTTTCTATCGAGTCTCATCTCAACGCCGGAGGCAACCAAGACTGACTTGTTAGTCACAAGTTCTATCGACCATTTTGATTTAATTTTCGCCAAATGTATGTATTCATCACATTCTTGTATCATTTTAATTTGTATTAATGCCTCAATATTATGTTTTCTCTAAAGTATTAAAAATTTCTTGTTAAACGCGATTTGTTCAAACGGGTCGGCGTGTTTGTTTGTAAATATTTTAGTGTCATGTCCTTTATTATTCATTTTTATACTTTGGGCATTGTAGAATAAATAGAATATAATTTATAACGGTTGTTCGTCAAAATTTCCAATTTCTAATCAGAAACACATTTCTCAATCCCTCGCTTCATGTATCCCCATATAAATATCTCGTCTCGACACAGCTATTGTATGAAAGGACTCTTTTCTTCTTAAGGTTCCTAGAGAGAGCCTAAATTGTCTAGAGTAAACTAATTTACTTCGTCCAAGGTCCCGACAAGTCGTCAGTCAAGATGTTTATGATTTAATTGTACACTTTGGTTAGCCTCTCCAAAATCTGGAAGTTTTCGAATTTGTTACGTACATCAGGTACTTCCAAGAAGGGCAAGGTACAACCGCCCACTGTCCCTCTCCTGCCATTTCCCATCCAATCAGTTTTCCTCATTTTTCCCACTTCGACGTTTTTGTGTAACTCTTCCTTTGCTCGTCACTTTTTATACCCCCCAAAATGTATCATTCGTTTACCAGCTCTCGCTTCAAACACTTCAAACTATTGTAATCTTACAAATATCTAGTAGCATTTAACAATTTATATAGTCCACTCTTCAACCTGTTCTTGTATTTGTAATTGAATATATCTTATCATTTACAAAAATTCGTTTCGTACTTATTCAAAATGAAGAGCGGAAAATCCGCTCCTCGCCAGACTTTCTCCTGTTTATAATTTCTCAGCGATACGAGCGAGGATTCTCTATGCGAGCTTCGCGAGAACGGAGACTGAATGGTCGAGAGTCCACTGGGAAACTCGACGTTGCCAGATGCGAGCTTTTTCGTGAACACGCGAAAGCGGCAAAGCTCGCCGATCAGGCCCGCAGACAGAAATAATTTCGGGTTGATCACTAGCGAGCGCCTACTCGTATCCTAGATACGTTATTCGATATCTAAACCGTTCCTTAGATCCATAGGCTGAATTATAAAAAGCAGGCGAAGAGTTTCTTTGTTCGGGGCGCTCATATAGAAGAATATAAATTTCATTAGATGGCACTGCGTCACACGTTATATAGTTAAATACATCACATTATTTGTGGGCTTTACTTGAACCTTACTTTTAAATTTTTATTTTAAATATGATCTGTAATTAATCTATTTATATATTTTGTTGAAAATTCATATACTTTTTTCAAAAATTCATCTCGAGTTGAAAACACTTTTTTTTCTTCTCAAATTATATTTTTAAGTGATTCATAAATTTATACAGTTCAAATTTCATCTCTTCTGTTCGAAATGTCATTACTTTTCATTTAAGACTGAACAGAAATATATTTTTTCATGAATAATTCTATGCTAAATGAGTATGAAAAAAATTCAAAATTACAAAACCAAACTTCAAAACTACCTCCCTTTTCGATTTTTTCGAGACAAGAAATAATAATTGAAGAAAAGATAGCTGAAAAAGTCAACAAAATTCTTTCAAATTCATAGTTTTTTTTGTTCAAAATTGAACTATTTAGTTAAAAATAAATTTTGTCCTGGAAACTTAATTATGCCAGTTCAAAATACACTGATTTCATGAAAAAATTAACTTTTTTCTTGAAAATGATTTTTCTTAGTTTGAAATTCAATTATTTGGCTTAATATTCGACTTTTTGTTTCATAATTGAACTATTTGGCTAAAATTAATCCATTGTGTTGAAAATTAGTTTGTTACTTAACAATTAATTCTTAAAGTAAACATTTTTTTTTAATTCAGCTGATAATTCTTCTTTTTTGATCAAAAATTTAGTATTTCTTGGAAAATTAACCTTTTTGTAGAAAATATGTTAATATTTTTTCGGAAATTGTTTCTTTAGTACACAATTTACGCCTCAAGATAAAAAATTAACTACTTTATAAAAATACTAGTTTTTGGGTTAAAAATTAATTGCTTCAACGAAAAGTGATTATTTTTTTAAACTGAATCTTACATTATTTCAGCTATAACTTCATCTCTTTAGTTACAAAATTTTCTGTTTTTTTTTTCAAGAAACTGTTTTTTGGGGTTTAATATTTTTTTCGTAACGCATTAATGATCAATAGTTTGCAGAGAGAGAGAGAGAGAGAGAGAGAGCGCGAAAGCGGCCCTACATGAATAAATTTCTCCAATTTTAACACAATTTCAGTCAATTGAAAACTTTACATTTTTCCTATTAGGAGCCGCAATGATTACATTTGCCACAAGATATTACTTTTTGAATCAGTGAAAGCAGTCAAATAATTTCTTTCAAGAATTGGAAAATTCTAGCGGTGCGATTCCGGAAGAGATTAGGTAATGAAACTTTTTTTAGTATCTTTGGACATTAACTGGAACACTAAATGTTAAAATCAACACTAACATTTTGGGTCTAGAAGCTCTGTCATTTTGTATGATTTCTTAGATTTTTAGGAGTATGATTGGGGTGTGTTACGAAGGTTCTAGGGGAAATGAAAGTTTTGAGGGTACCTTCGGTATTCAGATAGATAAATTCAAAACTTTTAAATTGTAGGTTTCGCGCAAAACAAATTTTGTGTACATTCGTTTTTTTAACGTTGCAAACTTCAGTGAGGTCTGAAATATAGAGTATGTTTTATTACTTATACTCCGGTATCCACCAACACTTCTGTATGCACTAATACTGCCGTCCAAACTAAAAAGATGCATAAGTGACATTTTTATGAAAAATGAGTTTTTGGTATCGTTGGATTCGCAAGAGAAAGTTGCATGTTAAGTTGCTATGTTAAAAAATCTATTTATTATTGAGATTTATTACAAAAAACGATTGTTTATAAATGAGGAAAGTCGCAAAACTGGAAAATTACAACAGAAAAAGTTACGCAAAGCACTTTTCGTGTCCTAAAAGTTGTACAATTGTCCAGGCATCTGGTAGTTTTGTTCGAGAATAAATCCTACTTGCAATGTTTTTAATGATAAAGCATGGTTGAGGGGTCCTTTTTGACATATCAAAAATGCTAGAACAGATCAGTTGCCAGAGGCCTTTTTTTCAAACAGTTCCAAAAGTTACTTTTGTGTGGACGGATAATTCGCATTGTATTTTAGAGCAAAATGTCGAATAGAAAAGAGAGAGAAAACAAAATTATGAACAAATTTTGTTGAAAAAATAATCCGCTAACTTCTATTGTCTTCGAGTTATGATATATTGAAAAATCCCAATTTTTGGTACTTAACCAAAAATATAAATAATAAAAAGCTAACCGAGAAGTTAGCGCCAGAAAAGTGTTGATCGCGGAATTGAGCAAGATGCAGCTAGAAGTTGGCCAAAACTAAAAGGTGCTCGCTCGCTTCATCAAATCACGAAAGATCTATCTCGGGCTATCTACCTATTCTAACTTCATGCTTTTCTAGCTTGAGATAGCACTTTCATGATTTCATGGAGTGAGCGAACATCTTTCAGTTTTGGCCAACTCCTAGCTTTATCTTGCTCAATTTCGCGAGCTGAAACTTTCTAGCGCTAACTTCTCGATTAGCTTTTAATTGTTTATATTTTTTGTTAAGAAGCATGTAGTCGAACGCGTACGTCGGCATGCTATCGTTAGAACTCCTCGATATGTTTTTTATTCATAAGCAAACATTTTTATTATTAATTGTTTATAATAAAATATTGCTATAACCACTGTTTAGTACTTTGTTAGTCTAATGACATACACAATAAAATTGTAAATATTACAAATATCAAAAGTGGGGCGGAGGCCAACAGCATGTGCATGGAGACATAAATTCTACTCTATATCGGATAAAAAGTTTTAATGTATATAAGAAAATTTGATATATATTTTTTATTATTTCTCAAGAAATTGAGTATTTGTAATATTTACAATTTTTATGTGTATGTTATTAGATTAACAAAGTATTTTGAGAAATATTTTCAAAATCATTATAGCTCAAAGTAATGAGTTATTTCAATTTATAGTTTAATCAATAACGTCCACAAGGAACCTATCGAGCAATAAAAAGAGATTGTTAATATCAATAATAACTTATTTTTAAACTGATATTTATTTCGAATTCAAACTCATTCGCAAAATATCGACTGCGTAATCGTATCTCCGATCATATCTCCGCCGAGTCTGCGCTAATGTTGAATTACAGCATGTTATAAAGTAACTTTTAAAGAATGAGCACGTTTTTTCAATTTTCAAAAATATGGAATAGGTCAAATGTTGTTAACGTTCAAAGTTAGTGAAAAACGTCAAATTTCAGAACTTAAAAAATTTATATCTTTTAAAATATGCATTTTACGAAAAAGTAGCTAGAGACCTTTTCGACTTAAAATGGGCCATATGTTTTAGAAAAAAAATTTCCAGATCGAAAAAGACGACTTTTCATAATTTGTTTAAATAATTGCGATTTAAACAAAACGTACCACTTTAAAAAAAAACCGGGTATATTCGGATTCAGTGCCTCAAAATACATAAGAATAACACCTTCTTATCCTTGGACATATTATTGTATATTGCAGCATTGCCCGCTCCCGGGCTGAATAAGGTATTTTGCAAAAACACAACTTCTATGATTTGAGTCAAAAATGCAAAAAAAAAAATTTTAATTTTGAAACCTTACAATTCTCAAAATAATAAGTCTAAAAGACTTCTTTTTTTTTTAGATATACGCAGATTCTTATACGAGTAGACCCACTTTGAGGGGGTCATAACTGATGACCTATCACAGGTAGGTTATTGTTCTTTTTTTGTAATTACAGGAAATTGAGTCTAGTTTCACTCCCCTGTGGAATAATTTTCCTTGCAGTAATTATTTGCGAAGATACATAGTGTTTTTTGAAACTTAGTGATTTTTCGCTGAAAATAAAAAATGGGGATTTTTCAATATATTATAAATCGGAACCAATATAAGTTAGCGGATTATTTTTTCAACAAAATTTGTTCAGAATTTTGTTTTCTTTCTTTTTTCTGTTGGACATTTTGCTCTAAAATGCAATGTGAAGTATCTGTCCACGCAAAATTAACTTTTGGAACTGTTTTCAAACTTAAAACCTGGTTTGGCAACTGATCTGTTCTAGCATTTTTGATATGATAAAAAGGACCCCTCAACGAAACTTTCTCATTAAAAACATTGCAAGTAGGATTTTTTCTGAAATTTCACTCATTTTTCCAATGTAATGCTTGGACTACAAGGAAGGCAATACGTCATCTGCATACACATGAAAAAGAACCTAAACAACTTTGTGTCTTTTTTGCGTTGTAAAAGTGAACGATTGCGGCGCGAATTGACAAACGAAAAGAATCGCTTGCCCTTACGTATCTTTTAGTCTTGTGAATTAACTCGGATTCGGATCGGAAATCCACGGGAAATAAGTCCCGTCTAAATTCGGCTATACACTAGCGACGATCTTTCGAGTAAATTCGCAATAGCCACTAAATACACAGTGTGTCTTAGGTATGTTTTGATGTTGAATTTTGAGGCTGCGCTCGAGCTCAGCGTCAAAGGCATCGTCTGCAAGTGAGTTTGTGTTCTTTTTGCCTTATATTTTTTACTTTCCGCGACAAGTAAAACATCGCAAGTTCATTTTCTAAAAGAAATTGTTTAAAAAAATCAATTTTTTATTACAAAATATGAAAAAGCAAGAAGTTTTTCTCGATTTTCTCAGTTCGAGCCAGATTGGACTTATATATCTTTTTAGTTTGTACTCCAGAATAGGTCCCCGAGATTACTCTTTTTTAAAAAGTCAATTTATCAATAAACAATCATCCAGATCAACCAATGTCATAATATTGCTTCAAATTATTGCGAAAGCTTTATCTAGCATTATTAACATAATTGATTGATCATAATTGCTTTATCTAAATTGTTTATAACAATTGATATAAATAATGACCATAAATTCCTATAATGGACTTCAATTTTTTTATTAATCTTTGCCACATGATTAAACTGTTCAATCTCTTTATATTTCCTCGTACGATGAGCCATTATTTATTTATGGCCTTATAAACAATATATTTTTTATAAACACACCCTCCCCTAAAAGCCACAATCTTCAAGTTGCTAGCGCTTACCATTTTTAATATATCTACATTCTACCATAAGGAATGTTATTATCTTGGGTAGCGTTTTTGGTATCTGACCCTTATTGTTTACAACTATTGTTATCCACAAAAAAGATCAATTAAGAAAATCTATTTTTTATTAATTTTCTATTAATCTATTTCATAAAATATAACTCTTCACCATAAATAAATAATAGCTGGTGGTACGAAAAAATATCACGAAAGTGCAAAGTTTTATTTTGTGCCATAAATTAGTTAAAAAATTAAGAAAAAATCGGTTTTCTCAATTGAGCTGTATAGTTAATAACAATAGTTATAAACAATAAGCGTCAGATATGGAAATTGCTTCCGAAGATTATTACATTCTTTATGGTAAAATTAAGGATATGCACAAAGGTGATCGTTCGTAAACCAGCTTTAGATCAATATTCAAAAAGTGAGCGCGTTTCCAAAATTTTTGAAACCATGGTTTTTTAAGATTTTAAAATTCTATGGACAGTTATTCTTAGTACTCAGAAACCCAAACAATTTATCCTGATAACTTTTTTCTATAAAAAGAAAATTATCAAGCATTTTCAAAATCCAAAAGAACAAACTAAAATGAACATTTTAAGCAAAATAACGAATGATATGAAAAAAGTCAAGAAAAAGAAAACGTTGATTTTTCAAAGCCTTACAAGATGATCATAAAAACTTTTTTAATTTGGTCGAAAAGTTGAAAATTCGAAATTTGATCGTGCCTAACATTTTTGAAACCACATTTCTTCATGATTTCAAAATTCTATAAACAGTTGTTCATAGTATTCAGAAACTCAAACAATTTATCACTTTGACTTTTTTCTGTAAAAACAAAATTATCAGAGTTAGAGCATTTTTAAAATCCAAATAAACAAACTAAAATGAACATTTTAGGCCAAAAAACGCATGATTTGAAAAAAAGTCAAGAGAAGAAAAACGTGGCTTTTTGAAAGCCCTAAACACGGAGAAAAATTTCTAGTTGGGTTAACAAGGATTCTGGTTAGCTGTACTAGACAGTCTAGTAAAATATGAACCAACACGCTGTCTTGTTAAACGCGTCAGACAGGCGAGTTAAAATCTCTATAGTTAGAAACACAAGATATGAGGTATAGGATACCAGAAATCTAGTACGGCCAACACTTCCATGGCTATTAGATCTAACTAGATGTCTAGTAAAATCAACCAAACATTGAGATAGGCTTACATGGCAGTTTGTAGGTAATTTAACTATTTTTTGAGCAATATTTACCAGATATATAGGGTTCGAGTAGTTTTTTTAAGAAAAATAAGTATGTTTTTTGGATCTTTGGGATAGGTTTGAAAATGTGTACAATGGTCGAAAGTATGATTTCATATTTCACGAAAAAATCGGACGGCCTAAAACATCATCTTCAAAACAACATGGCGACGACATTGAAGAACAACAAAGTTTATGTTCCTTGCAATATAGCTTTGTAAGAGAAAAGGTTCCACAAGTTCAGCAGATTATCCACTATGTCGTCAGGGAAGTTACTTATTCTAATACGCGAAAATAGAAACAAAAATCAAAACACATCGGTTCTCGCAACTCTTAAAATGGTCAGAATAACGCGCGGTACACGGAAATGCAAGCGGCTGAAAGAAACTGGAGCTGACGACGCCGAATATTAGGCAGGCAAGCTAGCCGCATGAGGGAAGAATATTGTTGGTAAAGGGTATAGGAGGGAGGAACGAAGGGAGTACAGGATTAGTGGGGGGCCATTGCTACTAGATACTAGGCAGTCTGATAAGTCCCTGAAAAATGAAACACGGAGACGTTTTTTTGGCCAAAGTCGGTTTTATTTTTCAACATACTCTCCTTTTAGGTCGATACAGCGAGTCCAACGATTTTCTAACTTTTTGATACCGTCCGAAAAGTACTCGATCGGAAGGTCTCCAAAATACGCCTCAGTTTCAGCTATGAGCTCCTCATTTGAGTACAAACGCTTACCGGTGAGCCATCTCTTCAGGTTAGGGAACAAGTAATAGTCATTGGGGGCCAGGTCTGGTGAATACGGTGGCTGAGGAACCAATTCGAAGCCGATTTCATGCAATTTTGCTTGTGCAACTAAGCATGAATGAACAGGCGCATTGT
>NC_046662.1:103162052-103170292 GCF_010883055.1 Belonocnema kinseyi
ATCATTCAACATCATATCATGGATTTTTTCGACATTTTCTGGTGTAGTGACCTCTTTTGGGCGCCCAGATCGTTCAGCATCAACTGTACTCGTACGGCCACAGCGAAACTCGGCAAACCACTTATTAATCGTTCCAATCGATGGTGCAGAGTCCGGGTAATACTTATCCAGCGTGGCCTTGGTCTGGGATATCGGTTTTTTGCGAAGATAGTAGTGTTTGATCAAAACTCGAAACTCAGATTTTTTCATATTAAAAAAAACTCGGAGGTTAGTCGCTTCTCAGTGCTGTAACTTGTAAATGCGTAAACATTAATAACTGAAGTTTTGACAGTCGTCATTTGAAGGATCAAGCTCGGCGAAAATGGTTCACATTAGTGAATACTAATGCCATCTCTTAGAATTTTCAGGTACTTATCAGACTGCCTAGTATCTCGTTATAAGAACTATTTGAAATAACACGATGGATCGGTAAAATCTACTAGACTGCGCAAAAGACATTGAGTATAGGAGTAACGAAACTTCTGTCTTAAATTTACTAGACGCGTGTAACTAGATTCATCTAGTTGGCCGAACTAGACCTTTTTCTCCGTGTGATAAATACAATTTGCTCTTTATTTTGCAATTTTTTAATAAGCAATTCCAGGCAGAGTTACATAAAAAATGTATCATATTTGATATAAAAGTGTTGTGTATAATGTATAAAAGTTGACATGTTGGACAAAATCGAATGCGAAGTACGAGATACGTGATAAGAATGGGTTCGTTAAAGCTGAAAGAGCCTTAACAAAAGAGAGTTTAAAATCACAAAATTACAGTAGACCGTTGACCTTTGATTTTTAAAAGGTCTGTGCACAAATGCAGGAGAAATGCAAAGACCAAACGCGGAGTGCGATTGCCATCAGTTGCGTGCTGTACACTGAGAAAAATGTTTGGTTATCCGAACAAAAGTTTAGTTGCTATAGAAGCAACCAGACTGTTTTCTTGAGCCAACCAAATTTTTTTGTTGATTCAACCAAAAAATTTGGTAGGCATAACAAAATGTTTTGTAGGTTGAAGAAATTGATTTGGTTAAACGAACCAAACATTTGTAAGCTCAACAAAATTTGTTTTTGTAGAACAAACCAAACTTAAGCAGACTCAACAAAATAATTTTGTTAAAGCAATACAATTATTTTGTTCATAGAAGAAAGTTTTTTGTAAATAAAATAAATATTTTCTGTGTGTGAAACAAAAGCTAAAAGAAAAAAATTGCATTGATTTGATGAAATGCATTTTATTTAAGAATAAGTGTTTTAATTAGTTACAATTAAATGTCAGGGTATCAATGATTAATTGAAAGTCTTCTCCTTAAATAAAGTGCATTTCGTTGAAACAAAGTATTTTTTTCTTTTAGCTCTTTTCCCACATAAAAAATATTTTATTCCATTTACAAATAAAAATAAAGAAGTTAACGCCTTAAATTAGGAAATTAAAATTATTAATAATAAGAACATAGATACGATAAACACAAATATTTATTTGATTGTTTAAAAACAGATTTTATAAGGCACACTTATTAATACCAAGTTACAAATATATCTCCATTTACATCACCAAGAATGCATGAAGCTTTAACGCAACGCAAACTTTCGTAGGACAAACAAAGATATTCGCGAATAACTTTTATTTTATAAACACTTACGTGTGAAGAAAACTCTTGTATATCTAAAGATTTGACTACAAAAAACGTTTTATTTTGATCGGATATGAAAACTAATTCTATTTTACAGAAAATAGGCGCAGTAGCTTCTAGACCAGAAGAATCTGTACATGCAGAAACAATCTAAACCCAAAATGACAGGAATCTACACGCCTCAACTGTCGATTAATTCTCGAAATTCCCCTGCAGTTGATTCTTATTTTTAGAACTATTTAATATTTTTGGCTAAACTAAATCATTGGTATTATTGGCCTGACTGTTTGATTCATTTGACGATGAATTACTGTTGCAAGGAACTTGGGACGTTAGAATCAGCAAATAATTCTTAAGCTTTCGTTCAAATTTAACTTGAACTCCCAAAAACTCATTTTCTAAGAGCTTCTCCAAGAAGCTACTGCCAGGTAAAAGAGCATTCAGTGCTTCAAAATCAATTCCCTCGGCTAAAAAATAAAAATGCTATATTTTATTCTTCTGAAGTCAATCGTTTGTCAATACTTAAGATAGGGCTTTTAAAAAATGAAAAAAGTAGAATGAATATAAACAAAAAGTAAATCATTCATCTCAAGATAATAGCAGGTTAATATTTTCAGTTTTACGATTACGTCATACTCAATATTCATAGTTCGTGAATTCCCGCCATTATAGCAAAAAGAAAATCATTTAGTAAAAAAGTGCTGAATGTTTACTTGTCCCCTTCAAAGTAATCCCCCTCAGATATAATACACTTGTTCCAACGCTTTTTCCAATCATCGAAGCACTTCTGATAATCATTTTGTGGTATAGCCTTTAGTTCTTTCAGCGATGCAGTTTTTATCTGCTC
Source organism: Belonocnema kinseyi (assembly GCF_010883055.1). NCBI lineage: Eukaryota > Metazoa > Arthropoda > Insecta > Hymenoptera > Cynipidae > Belonocnema > Belonocnema kinseyi. The sequence continues at coordinate 103,164,572 of NC_046662.1, forward strand.
AATCGTTGAAAATCGATGTCCTTTCATGGGTTTCTTCAGTTTTGGGAAAAGAAAAAAGTCACTGACGGCCAAATCCGATGAATATGGAGGCTGAGGCATGACTGTGGTGCATTATTGACTTGATTCAACATCTCCTGAGCGATGGTCATGCGATGGATCTTTTCATCGAAATTAAGCAGGTTTGGAACAAATTTCGCTGACACACGTCTCATGCCCAAAACGTCAGAAAAGATAGCATGGCATGAGCTAACCGATATGCCAACATCTTTAGCTACTTCTCTGATGGTAATTCGGCGATTTTTCAACACCATTTCTCCCACTGCTTGAACGTTTTCATCTGTTGTTGACGTGCTGGGATGTTCAGGGTGAGGTTCGTCTTCGACATCCTCTCGGCCTTCTTGGAACAGCTTGTTCCATTTTTCACACAAAATTTAATGCAAACTCCTTGCTCCATTTTTTCAAAACAAGAAAATCGCCGAGCACACCAAACCCTTCTAACCTTTTACGCCTCTGCTAGAAAAACAACACGAGCTATATAGTCAAAACTGTGAACATATGATCATGACGAGTGTACCAACACAACAAAACAAAAGATTTAAAACTTGAATGTCACCTTACTTTTTGAACACACCTCGTATTTTGGACAAGGCAGCAATACGTTTATTAACAAAATTTGGTTATGTTAAAATTATTTGTCTAATAATAGCTCATATGTATATTTACTACATTTTTTTGTTGAATTTGATTGAAAGTAATTTGTTTAGTAGTAGCTAATTAAAGAAAAAAACTTGCAGTCTATAGTTTACGAAGGTTTAGTAGCATAGACAAAAAATATCGAGTAAAACTAATTTTTTCTAAGAAATCTACTGCTGCCTCTTCCAAGATGCATTGAACCTAATTTGGTTCTATTTTTTCTGCTTATTCTATAAACCGTTCTTTACTTTAAGGTTATGTCAAGTAGTTGAGATTCCTTGATTCATGCCGTTCATACTTGCGAGGAAGATTGATATTAGTTTCATAAGTTTTAGTATCAGAATTTTTGTGTAATCGGTATAATCAAGGAATCTCAACTACTTGACATAACATGCAGGTAAAGAACGGTTTATAGGATAAGCAGAAAAAATAGAACCAAATTAGTTTCAATGCATCTTGGAAGAGGCAGCAATAGATTTCTTAGAAAAAATTAGTTTTAGTCGATATTGTTTGTCTAATAGTCGTTATTTCAATTATGTTGTCTTCTATAATATATATATATATATATATGCATATATAAAGGTAAAATTCTAAGGCCGAATCTTGACCTTGTAGCATCTTTCCATAGGAATCTAACCTACCACAATGAAAGGATTTTTCTCGTGGACCAACTTGAATTTTATTTTAAATATTACAAAAAAATACTTTATTTGTTTATCTATTACAATATTTCTAGGTTTCAATGCCTAATATCCTAATAAAACCTACAAAGGCAGGATTTGATCACTTACCTCGGAACGTGTCTACTAGGGATTCTAGTCCCCATTCCTCCAAGGTCCGTTGCGTCTTCAAATCGGCCATTCTGGTTCTTTGATACAATCAGACCCGATTAAATGCTTCCCTGGCACTATTTCGTTGCACGGTTAAATCAAAACTGAAGTTCGAATTTCAGTGACGCGTTTTTCGCCTAGCACGACGCCATTTTAAACATGTGATCATGGACGGTGGAGTTGTGGCGGCGCTGTTCCTCATGATTCGAAAGAGGGCGCATGCGCGGCCGCACGTTTGGTTAGATCAAAGAAATTCCTTGGTAGAGTTAACAAACAGGGTTAACTAAATTCTTTGTTTGAGCCAAATAAATTCTTTGGTTCGAACAACTTCTTTTTTGGTAATTGCAACCAAATTTTTGTAAATCGAACAAAAACTTCTCAACCAAATTATTTTGTTGACGTCACATTATTTTTTTTCTCAGTGTAGGTGCGCTCAAACTCTCGAGCTAAGCTCTTTTTAGGAAAGAGAACTTACAATCACAAAATTAAAGTAGTAGATGTTTTGAGTCTTAATTTTAAAAGGTTTGCGCAAGAATGTGCGAAAATATAAACAACGAGCGCGTAGCGCAATATAAATACATCATCGAGCGCGAAGCGCGAGAACCCACTGTCGCGTGCCCTAGGCGCGCTGAAACTTGCGAGCGAAGCGAGCCGCGCGCTTCGCGGCGATGAGAATGTGCCCGCGCACCGGACAGATTTTTTTTGTTAATAAATAATGAAATTGTTTTTAAAATTTTTTTAAGCAAAAATTGACCCATATTTCAAAAACCCTACAGTGTTAGTGGCGACTGGATTATCAGCGATCGCGTTACTTAAGACGTACAACCTCGTACATAGTTGCTATTAGGTGACCATATCGTTACAATTCATGACATGCAAGGCAGTTGAAGCATACTCATTGTTGTTACGTTGTATTCATGATTTTTTTTATTTTTGATCTTGTTCTTTACGAATAAAAGAAGAACTACGCTTCCTACCAAAACCAATATTCTTAGAAAATTTTTCAATCTTTTTTTTGCTAAATAAATTGTGTCTTATTTATTCTCATAGCTTGTATCCTTTGTACAAAAACGAAATCTTTTAATTTTCAATGTCGGTTTTTACGAATAAAAAGAAATATACAAAAGAGTAACGTTTTTCTTTTCTTAATATTCTCCCACAGGACGCTGTAATTGACTTTAAATGACAATTTCGTTCGATTTTTTGGATTTTGAAAATGCTACAAGTTTGGTAATTTTACTTACATAAAAAAAGTTATAGGAATACATTTTTCGTATTTTTGTGTACTATAAATAGTTGTCGATAGAATTTTAAAATCTTGAAAAAAGGTTCCTAAGTCTCTTTTTTAATTAGTTTTTCAACTTATTTATAGATAAACAAATATGATGAAAAATGGCAATTTTTTTCTATTTGACGTTCCCAGTGCTCGCCAATAGCATGAAAATGGTTGAAATCGCCTAAGTTGCATAGAGTAACATTAGTTAAAGTATTATAAACAAATTTAATGAGCAAATGCAGCAATCAGACATTTTTCTATAGTATTTGTTTTAAACCAATCGAATAAACAATTATATTATTCGGGCATTTGTCTGCAGAAAAATTAGTTTTTTTCAATGCCAGTCTTTTCAGATAGAAACTTCATTACAATTTCAGAAATATTCATAATAGGTTGATAAATTTTATGATTTTTTGGAACAAATTTACTGAATAAATGCATTTATCAAGCCTTTTTTGTACCGAAAAATTCGTTGTTTTTTCTCGTCAACTGTTTTTCAGTAGAAAGTTCATGATTAGTTCAGCAAAATACATAATTTTTTTATCAATTTAATTTTTTGTTATACAAAAATAAGAAACAACTGCATTGATCAGGCATTTGTCGGCAGAAAATTTTTTTCCAGGCCGTTTCTTATTTTACATTAGATTATATTCTTAACTGTGCTAAAACTTGTAACATTACAATAAATTTATATAATTACAATTCATAATATGCATAGAAATTAAAACATACTGATTCATATTGTCTTGTGTTTATATGGTACATAAATTTTTTTATTTTTTATCTTGTTTTTTACGATTAAAGAAAAATTCCGCTTCATATCAAAAAACTAAAAATTGGTAAATCCTTGTTCGTTGAATAAATGTTGTCTCATTTATTCTCGTAGCTCGTAACTCGTATCTCTCGTAGCTCGTAGACCTATTTCTTTTCGTATTTTGCTTTGTTTTAACTTTTTTAGTTGTTATCTAAAATTTTATCAACAACAAAAGCGACGATGACACCGGACAGAGAGACACTGACGTAAAAACTTGTTTTTCTAAGTCAGGGGGCCTCAAAACATCGACATTTGATGCAATTCGCACAAGTCATTTTTTGCATATAACTTCTACCTTCTCATTATGGATGAGAATGCAATTCTTTTTTTTTGTCATTTTTATTTTATCCAAACAAGTCATTGGGATAAATTGTGCATACTTTTGTGTGCTATAAATGGCTGTCGATAGAATTTTGAGTTTTTCAAAAAAGGTATTTCAAACATTTTGAAAAAGCTCTAACTTTTTGAATTGTTATCAGAAATGGCTGGTTAGCGACCTCGATTTTTATTTTTGGTCTTTCTAATGGGGTGCCAAAGAACAATCCAATTCGACTATCCTTTCGAAAGTTATCCTGAGTACAGTCAACTACAGCCACAACAACGACGATGACAAGGACGATGACGTCGACGCCGCGCCGGACAGGCAGGCGAAAGTCATTTTTCGCATTAAACTAATACCTTTTCAGTATGAATGAGAATATAAAAAGAGGATTTTTGACGTTTTTATATTTTCAAATATCGACAATCAAACTTGTAATTTTGAACATTGTAGGTGTGGATATAGTAAGGGTGTTTTTTAGGGGTCTTGCCAAACATTCTCACTGACTCCATCTATCGTAGGATAAAAGAAGCGGATTGTTGATGTTTGTATATTTTCACATATCGACAATCAAACTTGTTACTGTTGACATCTCAGGTGTGGATATAGTAATGGTGGGTTTTAGAGGTTATGCTAAACATTCCCACCGACTCCATCATTCGTGGGGTTATAAAAGAGGACTTCGGACATTTTTATTCTGTTAAATATCAACAAATAAAATGTTACAAGGCAGGTTTGAATAATGGGTGATGTGTATGGGCAGGCAACTGTTTAAAAACATTTATATTTGTCAATCCTGGCCGACAGAATATTATTTTATGCCCTTCTAATTGATTTAAGCTACACAAATTAGAAAAATAATTTTTTTAAATTCCGTTCCGTTCCGTAAATAAAGTACATAAAAAATTAAACTAATTTGTTTCTAGAAAATAAATCTTCTTCATTGAAGAATCATCACTTTGCTTGTAAATGTAGTTGTTTTGTTGCAACATTCGCTGTTGTCGGATGAAAATTAAGTCTTAAAGCGCAAATTTACCTACTCTATTTTGTGTGGTAATTTGATTATTTTAGTTCAAATTTATCTATTGGGATGAAAATTAACTTTTTTGTTTGTAATTCAAATTTTTGGTTTTAAATTAAAATAATTTGGTAAAAAGTTGAAATGTTTGTGCAGAAGTGAAGGATATATTATTTAAAAATGAAAGTATTTAATAGAAAATTATCAATTTTTTTTAATCATGGACGTTCTTCATTTTTTCATGTCAGTACAAAGATACTGGTAACTTGGAATAAAATGTTTAAAAAAATTATTGTAGAATTTTCGCGGCAAGGCTCGCGAAGCTCGCGGCGAGCTTCTTCAATGTAGAGGATTCGAGTAGCGTTCAGTCTCACTGCGAGTTTTCTCGGCAACCGACAAGCGCGCTTTTGCTGCATTATTCAATTCAAGCATTGCGACGTTTATTCCTGAGAGTTTCGCGTTGCGCCAGAGCTGCCAGATCGTGGATGGAAATTACCCCCACCATACCTACCGTTTGGGAGCCGCAAAACAGAAAGTGCATGATTACCACTGTGAGTTCGTATGTAAGCCGAAAATGCACGATTCGACCTCCGAGTTCTGCTGTACGATGATTGCCGATCTGAAGGCTTCGGAAGACTTCGGTGGTCTTCTATTTATATCTTGCCTGCGATTTGAAAGAAATTGAAGAAATTGGCGATTTGGATCTTTTGCGTGATTCTTAATTTCATGCATACGTCGATTTTCAGGTTATGTTTTCCAGGTGTACATAAT
>NC_046662.1:103170392-103194327 GCF_010883055.1 Belonocnema kinseyi
TACATACGAACTCACAGTGGTAATCATGCACTTTCTGTTTTGCGGCTCCCAAACGGTAGGTATGGTGGGGGTAATTTCCATCCACGATCTGGCAGCTCTGCGTTGCGCATTGCAAGGCTTCGAGGTTCACCGCGTTTCCCTTTTCTCCGCACAAGCAGAGTCGAGCACCACAGATGGCCACAAATTTCTCAACAATTCCGATAGGAGACTCACCGAGATCACTTCTCTTCTCCCCACAACGAAACTCGTGACACCAAGTTAAGTCACTCTACTCGAGGACTGCGGAGAGAAGAGGCTAACCTGCCGTCTGAGACACTTGGGCTCGAGAAGAGAAAAGGGCGAGCGACGCTTCGCTCCTAGTCCCTGCAAAATTGTAGCATTTTTCGTGAAAAAACAGAAACTTTTTTCATAAGGATTGAAATGAAAAATAGCTTTTTATGTTTATTAGTTGCTCAGGTAGAGTTCATACATAATAATAATGAACTATTATTTAACCAAATATTATCTCAATAAAGTTCAATAAATATTGTGATTAGCTACATATTCCCCTTTCATACATTTCAGCTATTTATTTAACTTTAAACTAAAATCAAATTTTAACTGAAAGTCGGTAGAATATTCATTTAGAAATTAACTGGTAAAAATTTGCGTGAAACTTGACGAACGAACTCAAACCGAGTTATGAATCCGACTTGGAATGTTAAAATTGCATCTATAAGGGATTTTTGTTTTTCGATGATTTATTTCCTCCTTGTTCCTGCACTCCTCATTTTGATGTAGACTGAGCTGATATTCTTTGAAAATCTTGATAAAATTGAAAATATTCGGATTAAGCATGTAAAATTCAGCGGTTCATTTTGATTGGTACGCTTCACAACCGTTTGTTGTGCACGTAGTTGTATGAGAAAATTCAAACCAAAGTTCAGGAGGGAAATTCGAATCGCTTGCTACGTAACGTTCCTAAATTTGATTACAAAATTCATGAACTCGTTCGTCTTTTGGTTTTATAGGCATGAGATTTTCAACGGAACATTTAGCTACGTCTATTTGATCCATAAAAGAAAGACCAAAGAAGTTTTTAAAGAAAGAACCTATTTCAGAATTCACATTTTTCTATTCAGCACTCAAACCGAATTCCTGAATTTTCGTCCACCAACTTTGACCTTAATGAAATTGTATTTTAATTTTAATATTTTATAATAACTCCACAAGTGCGAAGTTCCATACGGCCCGACATTGGCCCACAGTCGGCAAAAATATTGCCGAAGCTTGGTTGCCATTATCGCGGCAATGACGGAATGATAACTATGGCCTGCACTTGGCAGCCAAGGTTTGGCTGCTATTGTCGGTCCATCACTGAGTACCATTATTGGACCAAACTTAGCTGCCATCGCCGCGCCATTGCCGGATTGATAACTATGGCCTTGACCTGGCAGCCAAGGCTTGGCTGTCATTGTCGGCCCAACATTGGGTACCAATACTGCTATAGTCTAAAGTCTAAGGATATGACAAAAGAGGTATTTAAAAAACAAATATTAATTGATTGCTAGTACTTTGAATATAAATATTAATGGTCCTGTTTAGATTCAATACATATATTACATTTTAAACATTATATTACAAATAAAATTGCTAACGCTACGAGGTATCGAACCTCCATCTATATACCTAAATCTATCACCTAGCAGTCGGTAGTGCTAACCACTGCGCTAAACCGACAAGTTAAAACTCTGTGAAAAAGCCATCCTCATAAGCTGCAGTTCAGAAAAGTTAAAGAACCAAATTTTAAGCTCTCTTTTTCTTATTATTTATTATTATGCGACGCTGTGTAAATTTATAATACACGAACTGTTAACAGGAAAATCAATACAATAATTTTTGAATAAATAATTTCAATTGGTTACAATTTTTACTTCGCGTAATATTTCTTTTTTTTTCGTTATACCCTACTTTCCAACTTTTTGCAATGATAGGAAATATAATTTTTCATAAACATTAAAAATTTTTAATGACAAAACTTAACAAATTTCATCGTGAACTTTGCAAAATTCATTATTGGGACATTTATCAAGGAAAAAATTGTTTTTCTTCGATTAGTTGATGAATGTTATGATTTTTTTAAACAAATTTTACAAACAAATTCATTATTCGGGCACCTGTGGACGGAAAAATTCTTTTTTTTGTCCGACTTTTCGATTGGGAACTTCATGATAATTTCAGTAAAATGCATAATTATTTGATACATTCTATGACTTTTAAAAAAAATTTAATGAATATATTTATTATTTGGGTGTTTGGAAACGAAATAGTTGTCAAAAATGTTGGAAAAGTGGAAAAATGCCATTTATGTATATATCCAAAGTTCTTGCAGTATAATTTTAAAAAAACGTAAACTCATGGAAAATCGTAGAAAACATTCTTTGAGCAGATAATTGTTTTACTATAAATTTGATTCTTTATCATATAATATTAGAGCATCTTTAACTTTTGTTAATTCATAAATTTTAGGAGATTTCAACAGAGAAACATGGCCACTTTGATCGTCATATTTATCTATTTACAAAAAATTGAAAACCTGATTTAAAATATTTTAAAAAATGACTATATGATTCTAATTTTAAAGTGTATAGGTTATTCACTTAAAAATATTATTAGATAGGAAATCGAAAGTAGTACAATTTGGAATGCCCAGTTCTCGCATGCTTTTTTAAAAGCAAATTGTTGTATTTTCTTCATAGATTAACTTGGAAAGAGGCTTGACCAACTGGGAAGCTATTCTGTGAAAATATTCAGTGTTCTATCCCTTTTTTGGAATTTTTTAATTTTTAAGGATTTAAAATTAAATTTATTATATATTAAAATGAACACATTTGGAATATGTAGCAGTCTTCAATTATTAATTTTGAATTTTTCATTTTGACATTTTTTATTATGATATTGTTAAATATGATACCCTCAAACGCTCTTATTTTTTGTTAAGAATTTTTAATGGTTTATTTTGAATATTTATAAATTTCTACGAGTAACACACCAATTCGACCCCTATATATTAATTTTTTAAGGCCATGTGCTGAAAAAGCGACGTGACCAGATTATTACCTTATCGACACTTTTTTCTTGCTAACTTATTTTCACACGAAGCGCCACATAGAGTTGAAAATTTGGGATTATAAATAAGAAGCATTAAGGAAGGTGGGTCTGGTCGTGAATTTGTATAATTATTTTTAAAAATTTTGTAAATATTTTTTTCTTGCTTTTTTTGCCCGATTTTTAATTTAGTTTTTCAATTTTTTTATAAATAAATAAATATGACGAAGAAAATGATAATTTTTTCTATTTGACGTTCCTGATGCTCGTCAATAATAGGAAAACTGTTGTAATCGCCGAAATTTTATATATTTACATGGTATAAAGATATTCCATCATGATACAATAACCAACAAAATTTTGTATAAACAAATTATCTGTTGAAAATGTGTTTTCTATCATTTTCAATAATTTAACTTTTTTTAAAGTAATATTGCAAAAAATTTGAATTGAAACAATATTTTAATGAAAACAGTTTCTCTTGAGACTATTCTCAATAATATTATAAAAAAATGTAATAAACAAATGCATTATTTAGGCATTTGTCATCAGAAAAAGTTGTTTTTTTTTCTATGTGAATTTTTAAAAATTGGAAACATTATGATAATTTCAGAAAATTCATAATTTATTGATGACTGATGATTTTATCAAAAAAATTTAATAAACAAATGCATTATTCGATCACTTAGCGACGGAAAAATTCGTTTCTTTCAATGCCAGTCCTTTTCATCGGGAAGTTCATGATAATTTTAGCAACATCCATCATTATTTGATTTTTTTTTAAACAAATTTTATAAACAAATACATTATTCGGGCATCTGTTGACGAAAAATTAGTTTTTCTTTTGATCTCAGTCCTTTTAATTGAGAACTTCATGTTAATTTCAGCAAAACTTATAATAAGTTCATAAATTTCATGATTTTTTTAACAAATTAGAAAAACAAATGTATTATTTGGGCATTTGTCGATGGAAAAACTCGTTTTTTCAATGTCAGTCCTTTTAATTGGGAATTTTACGATAAGTTCAGTAACATTCAAAATTAGTTGATTAGTTTTATGTTTTTGTTAAGCAAAATTAATTTAACAATGCATTATTCGGGTAATTCAAGCAACGTACAAGGAATTTCGGTATTTTTAGATAAAATTGTCCATTTTTAAACATTTTTAGGCAACAAATGTTAAAAAATGAGGCTTGAATTTGGATTTTCAAACCAATATATTTCCTTGTTTCAAAAATTCAGCATTTTATTGTAAATGTGTCAGTCGGTATTTTTCAAAGTTTTATTTTCCAAAAATGCTAATTAATTCATAGTTTTTTGATTTAAATAGGAGAAAATTATTATTTCTATCTTGGTAAAATGTAAAGATATAACTCGGAAAATCGACGGCCTTTTTAAATTGAAATCTCGGAAAATATATTCAGATCGACGATGTTGAATTGAATGTTTTGTGGAATTAATAATTTTCAGAGACTCATTTGATTTCCCATTTATTTTGTGAAATCAATAATTTTCTAGACTTTTTTAATTACCAAATTATTACTTTATTTTTTTATTTAAAATAAGTATCTAAACATTTTTGAACCTGAAATTTAATTAATCTATTTCAATTAAAAATGTCTTTCTCGATTCGCAAACATTTTTCACAGTCAATAAAATAAAAAATTAGTACTCTAAGGCTAAGCATTTTTTAATTTGAAGTAATAAAAAACAAACTGAAAATTGAGGCATTCAAATTTGAACTCTTAAGTTTTAAACTTTTTGAATTGACGTTTTAAAAGTTGTTATTTAAAATAATTTGTAATCGTATGCTTAAAAATGTACAGGTATAAAATTGATAGTAGAAACACTTACCCATGAAACAAGTTCAAATGAAATGGAGATAATCTTTAAATTTAGAATTTTTAACTTTGATAAATTATAGAGTTCAACGGTTCACATTAAATTTCAAAAATATAAATCCACGTTATCATTTTCAATGCTATAAATTCAAGTACGAATTGATGAACCTTGAAAAGCTCTCAATTTTTATTTCAAAATCTTGAGAAATCTAGAAGTTGTTTTAATTTTTTTCAATTTAAAATTATTTTTGAAGTATTTTCAGAACTGCTATATATTTTAATAAGTAATAAATGGTAAAAACGCAATGTTTTTTATCAACAATTTTCCACTTTAAATGCTTTTAATTTTTAATTCTTCATAACTTCAAGTCTACATTTTGAAATTGTTTAAATTAAAAATAACAGCTTAAAGTAAATGGTATCATAATTGAAAAAGTAACAATTCAACTCATTATTTTAAAAGCTGTTAAAATCGAAATTAGACAGATTTTTCTTCTAAAGATTTGTCAATTTCCCAGTCAAAAAATTAATTCTGCAAAATAGACTGCTTTGAGGCATTGGATTTCACTTCGTCTAAAAACTTATATGTCTCTTCGAAAGATAAACGCTTCCTCTTAATTTCGTTCGGCATTTTCGTAATGCCTGATTACACCTGGTCACGCAGCACATGATCTAAACACTGATTGACTAAAAACGAACTGAAGCGATTGTCCTGCGAAATTTTTGCCACTTACTGAAGATGACTGAAGCAGATGACAGGATTAACTGCCGAGGATACTATCCGCTTTTTTTATACACTCCTGCATTGTTGTGGAGTTTCTCTGCTGACCAGCAGCGTCCTATGGTTCGGATCCCACCTACAAAAGTAAGCTCCTCCGCTTCTCTGAATAATATTTTAATTTTTCGAATGAAAAACAGTGAAATAGGGGAGTGGCAGGTAATATGGCGCGGCGGTTAATGTGGCGCATCCTCATTTGCAGAAATTGATTGATTTATAGCGACAGGTATTTACTGTACTGTATTTTTTTTATGTGTACTGTCTTGTATAGTGAAAAAATTTTCTGAATAAAGCTAATTACTCAATTCTTATTATAAAAAGTTACTTTTGGGTGTTATGTGTGTATTTCTAAAGTGACCAAAAAATAGTGAACAAGTACAGTAGCATTTTTCTGGACTAAAAAAACATAATATATAACGTTCAAGTTGCAAACAATTTATAAGTAATTATTTGAACCCATAATTTATGCTACTTTAATTTCATTGAACTTAGTAAACAACTTTTACTTCCCTTTCTGAAATTGCACTACGAGCGCGCCACATTAGCCAACCAGGAAGGATAACTTGACGCAGACACACTTTTTGTGAAACTTGATAATTAAGTACTTTAATAGACGTAATTCAATAATAATCATACGCATAGGGTAGATGAGATATTGATTTCCGTGCTCTATGTTATTTTACTACAGTTTTCAATATATATAACTTTTAACGGAGCTTTTTATAACATGTGCGCCACATTACCCGCTGCTCCCCTTCAATCAGAAAATATGAATTTTGAAGCAAAATAGTTTATCAATTCTGAGCTACAATAAAATTATTTGGACGTAAGTATTCGTATTTGAAACAAAAAAAGATTCAATGAAAAAGATAGAAAAAATATGAATGTCTGTGATCAGTCGGCAAAGAATCTTTGAATCCTTATTACTCGGCAAGAAAAAATCGCAGAAAGTTGAGCTAAAGACAGAACCACTTTTCAACGTTATATTTGTAAAACGATGTCAGTTTGATTTTGTCACAAAATTTTTTGTCTTCTCAGTGACAGAAAATGTATGACAAAAGAGCAAAAATTACCCTCAACTTTCAATATTTTAATTAGTAGAGTTAAAATTGTAAAAAATAAATATCTCGGCTGTGGATACAGATTTTAAGAAAATTTTCTGTTCCCAAAATCATGAAAATATATAATTGTATTTTCAAATAATTTTCAATTGTTCCAACAATCATCATTTGCCTGAAAAATTTCGTTCTTTATTCAAATTGTGAAAAGTTTTTATCTATCGGCATAAATTATAAAAATTTGAAGAGTACTGAGAGTAGAACTTGTTCGTTAAAATATTTGGTTATTTATAAAGAATTTTCATTTGTTTAAACAATTTTTTCTTCCTAAAATCCTAAAAACGTATTATTGTATTATATATACGAGTTTTCCAGTATTAAAACTCATTATGATCGTAATTATTTCGACGCTTTTGATTCATTCATCAATCAATTTTATTGGCCGTTCAATTTTTAACATGAAACCGGTGAATCGAGAAGCTTCTTCCAAGTTAGATTTCAGCATAAAATCTCTATTCACAGGCGAGATATTTTTTTTTACAATAAATCGTCGCAGTCGACAAATTCCACTTATTCAGTCGGTATTTATGACAATATTCAACCTCCGACATCATATACGCTCGCTATTCCCCTGGTTTGAAGACACCAAGAAAGTCTGAAGAAAGTTCTTCTTTTACTGCTAACGCATGACTTCAGGCTTCCATTTTATGTCTTGAGCAAGTCTTGAGCTTCACTATCTAGCAGAATTACTTTCTTCTTCCACTGTCGCCTCTGATTTACAATTTTTAGGTCGGTCGACAGAAATTTTTTCTGGCTTCAAAAGGACTGACTTTGAAAAAAAAACTAGTTTTTACGTCGACAAATGCAGCAATAATGCATTATTCAATTCAATTTGTTTGAGAAAAACATACAATCAATCAACTAATTATGAATATTACTGAAATTATCGTAAAGTTCCTGATTCAAAGGACTGACATCAAACGAATTTTTCGTCAACAGATGCCCGAATAATGCATTTCTTTATTAAATTTGTTAAAAAAATAAATAAAATTTATCAAATAGTAATCGATGTCGCTGAAATTATCATAAATTTCCCAATTAAAAGGACTGGCATTGAACAGCATATTTTTTTTCTGTCGATAAGTGTTCTAATAATGCATTTGTTTATTAAATTTATTTAATAAAATCATAAAATTCATCAACAAATTATGAATTTTCGTAAATTATTATGAGATTTCCAATTTCTAAAAATTGAAATAAAAAAAAACGAATTTTTCTGACGACAAATTCTGTTGAAGCCGCCTAAGTTTTATATAGTCACATTATTAAAAAAATATTCCATTATTATATAATAACAAAATTTATAAACAAATTATTTTTTGTAAGAGTGTTTTCTACGATTTTCCATAATTTTATGTTTTTTAAGTTATATTGCGAGAAATTTAGATAAAAACAACATGATGATTGAGAAATTTTTATTGAGTTTATTATTGTTAAACTGATAAGCAAATTTAATGAACAAATAAATTATTATTATTTTTTTAATAACAGTCCTTTCAATTTTCCAACTTTATCGATTTTCGGTCTAACTTTTGTGCGCCACTGGCCGGGCCAACCAGTCCAATGTTGACGGTCAACTGCCTTTGGCTTCTCTATTTTAGCCCCAAACTTGGTCCCATATATGGGCTATGTATTAAGATGATGTCGGCCAACCTTCGACAACAATTAATTTGGCAGCACCGGCGCGGCGCGGCGACTGTAATTTTCATACATTCATCATTTTCAAGCACTCATGCGATTCGCACAATGAGATCCATATCTCACACAAATGGCAAGCACATTCTGCGATTAAGTGATGGGTAAGTGAGTGCGTGCAGAGTGAGGCTCATTCAGCCATCACACATGTTATTTCGTCGTAGTCCTTACTGAATACATACAGGGTGGACACGCTGGGGCTTACATACATGGCCAGTTGAATGCTACCCGAATTGCACAATAGCAGGGGAGAAGCCATTATACAGGGGTATTTTTATATTTCGCGCCTTTAAAGTTGCATTCGGATCGGCCATTCGGCCAAGTCCGTACATCTTCGGATTAAGTTTATGAGAGTTTCCATGGTTGCGTTAGAAACTTCAAGCGGTTATGTTCAGATTCACCTGTTTGCCCTAGTCGCTGTCAGTAAATATAGGCAATGTCAATTTAAAGTTTACGCATGTAATATTTCATTCACTTTATTAAAAACATATTCTGTCTATTCATAACATACCTTTTTTATGCAGTAAAAATAAGCGTTAAACACCATTCACTCTTCGCCCACTGGAAGCGCAGAATATTATTACTATTTTATAGTATTTGTCACTGAGCAGCTATTCTATAATGGTATTAGCAAAGACAAAAATTACGTTTACTTCTCAGTTCACATGTCTCACTTCTTTATTAATTAAACACTTTTATTATTTGTAATTACTATATAACATAACCTATAATGTTTTTACTCTTGTATCCGTTTGAAGTTTTGAACGCAACCATGGAAACTATCATAAACTTGATCCGAAGATGCACGGACTTGACGGAGTGGCCAATTCGAATGAAACTTTGAAGGCGCGAAATATGAAAATACTCCTGTATAATGGCTTCTGCCCTGCTGTTATTCAATTCGGGTAGCATTCAACTCGCCATGCATGTAAGCCCCAGCGTGTCCACCCTGTATAACCAATATGTCAATAATATATTGTATTAATCAAATTCGATTCAAATGAATCAAATTAATATTTTATCTGAAATAAATTATGTATTTATCTTATTTAAATAATATTTGTATCTGCGTATTGTACATGCGCAAATGTAGAACTTCACGGTTCACCGTACATCGATCCCGACCTTGCCGTCAGGCAGGCTATGTGAACCTCAAGTTGTGTACGGGTGATTCGTTTGCGGAAAAAATTGCATCGAACTGATCTATACAATATATAATCTATACATAATCTATACGAGATATAATAAACATTGCGTATCACGAATTTGTTGAAAGTGGTAAGTAAAGAGGTAAACAGAGAAAATATTAATGTACAATGCTTCTTAATTGTTTGGTAATGAAGATGAATTCATCTTAACCTTACCGATAGAAATCTCATATAATATGCTAAAGATTTTCAAGGCTCTGAGGAGCTCTGAGAAATTCGCCGCAGCATTAAAATTTCCTTTCCGAAATTGAAATAAAAATAGGACCAAAAATAACAAACTGAGAGGCTGAAATTGAAATAAGAATTCGATTAATAGATTTTTTAATTTTAAAGTTAACAGCTTCAAACATAATAATTCGGAATCTATGGGTTTCGATGATTTCAGATATCTAACTTTTTTTTAAATCTTTAAAATTGGAATTGATATAACGTTTCTCGTAAATGGAATGAGATACGCCAAAAAGACAACATTTTTTAATTCAACTAAAAAATTGTATATTAGTTATAATTATAAACCAGTATAATGAAAAAATTCACCAATAAAAAAAAAGTGTTAATAATTTTAAGAAAAATTTAAAAAGGGAGAGTCGGGTTAGCGACGGCCATCTACTGTAAATAACTCTGTTCGCCTCGTATGTGATGAATACAAATGGGCCATTATATTATTACCTCGAAAATTTCTTATTGCAAAATCCATGCTGCTGTAAATAGTTTATGCTACTCGTGGAGAGCTTGCACTTAATCGGCACGCGTGCGTCTCGCACTTCATCTACGAGGTGCGACACATGTGGCACGCATATGCGGACTTATTTGTTGGGTGACCTGCGTGACACACGTGACGGTTTATTCGCACTCGTGCCTGCAACGTACGTGGCACCGTGCGCGCATATTGTTATCTGGGTTAAGCTCTGATTGGCTGCCGCAAAAACGCCACTCTCGACCACTGTAGACGGTAAACGCTATTCTTTGCGGTGCGATGCTCCGAACGACTCGCGTGATCTTGCGGCGAATGCCAGAGGACCAATCAGACCGTTTCATCACATAGCCTTGTGCAACCACACGTTTGTGGCACCGTCGACACTGAGTTCGAGTGATTTTGTTTTGCATTTGTCTGGATTTTTTTCGGTTAGTTTGATGGATTATGTCAGAAATGAAGAATAAATGGTCGGCAGAAGGCGTCCGGGAGTTAATAGACATAGTGAAGAAGCAGCTGGGATTGTACTTCAAGGTCTCAAAAATAGACAATGATTCCTGGTATAAAAATTTGGCCACAGTTGATCTGCTCACATTATTGAGAAGCCGAATTGGCGTGTTACTAGTAGAAACTCGTAAATATTCCAAATAAACTATTACAAATTCTTATCCAAAAATAGGAACGTTTGAGGGTAAATATCTATTATTTAGATATCTTTTAAATTATCAATATTAGTTTCAAATCAACAAAAATGAAAAAAACTTTGTTAATTTGTGACACAATATCATAATTAAAAATTTCGAAATAAAACATTTAGAATTATTAGTTTAATACTGCTACATATTCAAAGCTATTTTATTATATGATAAAGTCAATTTTAAATAATGTCAAATTTTAAAATTTCAAAAAGCATCGAATATATCTGTCTATTAAATTTATTTATAATATTAACAATAATAATTTATAAAGAAATTTCTTCATCATTATATTATATGTATCCAAATTTCTTTCAATCTAATTTAAAAAACGTAAACTTATGGAAAATGGTAGAAAAAATTCTTGGCACAAATAATTTGTTTATAATAAATTTTCTTCTTTATCATATAGTATTGGAGCATCTTTAACTATTGTTACTCTATGAAACTTTAAGGGATCTCATCATAAAGTCAATGGCGATATTTTTCGTCACATTTATTTAATTGTAAAAAAAATGAAACCCTAGTTTAAAATATAAAGAAGGATTACTAGAATTCTAATTTTTAATTGTATAAGTTATTCACTTAAAAATATTATTACATAGAAAATCTGAAATAATTAGATATTAAATGTCTAGTTCTCACATGATTTTTTTTAACAAATTGTTTAATTTTCTTTATAGAATAATTTAGAAAGAAGCTTGAAAAATTGGGAAGCTATACATTGAAAATATTCAGTGTTCGATGCTATTTGGAATTTTTTAATTTTTCAAGATTCATAATTGACTTTATTATATAGTATACTGGTTATATTTTAAATATATAGCAGCATTCAATTAATAATTTTGAATGTTTCATTTATAAATTTTTTTATAATATTGTGTTACAAATTAAAAAAGTTTTTCTTTCATTTGAGTAGATTTGAAATTAAAATTGATAATTTAAAATATATCCGATTAAAAAATATTTACCCTCAAACGTTTTTTTTTATGGTTAAGAATTTTTAATGGTTTATTTCGAATATTGATCAATTTCTACGAGTAACACACCAATTCGAACTCCCAATTATACGAGCAAATCAACTAAGGCCGAGAGCAGATCTATCGAAATAAAGTAGGTTATGTTCAAGCAAAGTTACGGACAAATTTCATGTCGACGGACGGGCCAAATCTTGACCACAGTCGAGTCAACTGTAACTTCTTGGTAGTTTTGAAGTACTCAACCAGAGTATATCCGACGACCGGCCCATATTAGATCTAGGTTTGACCGATCGGCGGGTGCATCATGGTCACTTGTACAAGCCAACGTTATGCCAACGGTCGGGCCATGTCTTGCCCAGAGTTGGGCCGACTGTACTTTCATGGTCTTTTTGCAACAATGAACCAATCTGCCAGGGCTTATCCGATTATAGTCACAAAGTTGGTCCAGTATTGGGTCGACGGTCGGCTCTTAGCCCGTCGCCGACGTCCGTTTCCAACGTCGCACAGTGGGAAAAGGCACATTTTTGGACAAAAATCGACTGACAGTGCAATTCTTAACGAATTTTTCTTTTTCTTTTTTAGAATTAATTGTAAAGCTTCCATGTATAACATTTAAGTGTGCAATTCCATGATGCCATTTCTTCTAAGACTTTGAAATTCATTAAAAAAGGTTATAAATCAATGCAAAAACTAACTTAAAATCATTTATTAGTGGGTTATAGTAACAACATTTTTTAAAATAATGTTATAAACAAATTAATTAACAAGTCATTTTTTCGTGATTTACAATGTTTAGCTAATTCTGACCCCTAGCTTTTGTATAAAGTATCTCAGATAATAATGTACGCTTACAATAAGTTCAAAAATACTAATGATTGCGGATTATTGAAACGATGTTTATAAACAAATGAACATTTTGACAATTTTTTAATGAAAAGGCTTGATTTTTTTGAGGAAACAATTAAAAAGGTTTTGCCTGAGACTCTTTGCTATCATATTTTTTATTGTGGTGTAAACTTGGGTTTATTTACACATAAATTTTTGGTTTAAGCTTTGACGCATTTTTCATATAAAAAAGATATGTAATTACATAAAAACAACTTTAACTTCAAACGCATGCATCTATGTTCCCGTAAACCCCACATCTATAAACCCCAAAACCAAAAAGTCCTGACCCAAAATTAATAAGACTTGAAACTTATAAAATCCAACCGTCTAATAAATCGGTCAAATGTTTTTGAAAAAAATGAGATTTTCGCATCAATTGATTCGCAAAAACATATTGCATCTATCTACGCTAACGAGATTTCTGAAAAACAAATAGATTTGATTATATAACATGTTCCCAGTGGGCAAAAAATTTGGCGACGTCTTTACGACATCGTTACGACATCTTTACGACATCCTATGTCCATGTCGTTTCGATGTCTTTGCGATATCGTAAAGACATCGTCAGATCATACGACTTATTTACGATATCGTAAAGACACCTTAACGACATGGACATAGGATGTCGTAAAATTGTCGTAAAGATATCGTAACGATGTCGTAAAGACGTCGCCATACTTTGTGCCCACTGGGTTCTTTGTGAATAAAATTTCTAATTCGCTGCAGGATTAAGCCGTAAGTCACTGAGAAGTGACTTAAAAACTTAACTTGTAAAAGGCTCGAGGCTCCGTCTTCAAAATACAATAAGATGGAGATATTTTTCAGATAAGAAGGCCGCATGTCAACTCGCGGATTTTTCCCCTGTATTTTTCACTATGAACAACCGCATTTTGACTTTTTATATCAAAAAACAAAAATGTCAATTTTTTTTACAGAATGAGACAAATATTCCTAAATTTGAATGAATAATATTAAAACATTTGTAAAAAATTAATTCCATAATACTTTTTAGAGCGAAAATCTTTCTTGTTGATTTTCTCCGTTCGAAGTTGAACAGACATAAGTGTCTTTTTAACTTGTACGGCATTGTAAACTTCAAACCTTAAATCTTTAAATCTATTAGGCAAAAACCTTCAAACCTATAAACCTGAGTCATTTATCTACAAACCTGTCAACCACAAGGCACTAAACCTATAGTCCATGAACCCTTGATATATTTTCTCTAAGAAGGCAATACCTGAAACATATGCATTCAAACCAGTGAATCTATTAAACAGAAATTCTAAATTTTTAAATCTATAAAATTAAAAATTACAAAACTATGATTCTAAAGTCTAAATAAAGCAAACTTTGCAACTATTAACTTAAACATATACTGTATACCTGAAACTTAAGTCCTCAAACTTGGAACTTGCAAATATCAAACCCAAAAAAGCAAACCCTTAAACCAATGCCTAAAGACCTCTAATCTTTCAATTACATATTTCTATAACCCAAATTAATAAATCCTGAAATTATAGATGCTGCAATAAACCCCAAAATAATCGAATATAACCCAAAACCCCGAAGTCTAAAGTCCTGATCCTTTTTTTTTCTTCGAACAGGGGGGAAATTCTTTACGCATGATCGGCAGCCATTCGAAGCTCATAATCGCTGTGTGGGTTCTCAGCTCCAGGTTTTTTACATTAGAAAATAACCCTTCACTGTATACCCACTAAAACCCTAACCTGTTTTTTATCTTCCAAGTAGTGTAAGAATTTACTTTAATCTTTTTTCATAAATTGCTGTGCTATAGGTGTCAAATTACTTTTTTCTCTGGTAACAATTTCGCGGAATGAAGTTTTTACTGAATCACATGATATAAGCTCGGAATGCATTATTTCTTCGTTAGTTATGCTTGTCTGGTACATTCGGCTGTGTTCAGAGCGTGCTTTTCGAAAAATTTTGTTATCTGCTTCTTAAAGTTCTTCTGAAAACCTGATCATAGGAGCGTTAGACTCCTATAAGTTCAGATACTTGTCCAGTTTTTTTCAAAAAAAGCTCGGCCCACATGTCTTATATTTGTATTTTCAGAACCTTGTTTAACAATGTAAACGTTTAGCTGAATTTGATTTTTTAGTATATATATTTTTGAAAATCCAAGTTGTGTAATATGTGTAATAAATACTCGATAAAAGAAATATAGCTGTGTATTATAGAAAAACCTAATCGGTAAAATTCTGTTTCACCCTGATGTTTTAATACCAAATTAATACCATTCACTTTATTTGGTTTAGCACCACATAAATTGCAAGAAGCAGAAGATACTTGCCCTGTTATCGCATCACCTGATTTACCATCAAGCATACAACATTTCATATTTAATTTTATGTTAAAATTCATATTATGAAACTCCAAAGAATAATTTTCTATTAAATTTTCCCATTTAAACCTAATTTTTGATAATGACGGCGCCAGCGAAAAGTTTCGCTGGCACTGCAGTGATCCTTTTCG
This sequence comes from Belonocnema kinseyi, assembly GCF_010883055.1. Classification (NCBI taxonomy): domain Eukaryota; kingdom Metazoa; phylum Arthropoda; class Insecta; order Hymenoptera; family Cynipidae; genus Belonocnema; species Belonocnema kinseyi. The sequence goes on from NC_046662.1 coordinate 103,185,869, forward strand.
CACAGGGGTAGTTTTTATGGGCTGAAATTGCTTCTACAAATTTGAACAAATTAAAACGAAAATAATGCACCCATATAAAGTTAATTTTGGATAGTGTCGGGGCCAACGAAACGTTTCGCTGGCCCCGCCATGGTGTTTTCCGTACAGGGGGTAGTTTTGAGGGGTTGAAGTTTGTTGTACAAATTTCAACAAATTAAGACGAAAATAATGCACCCATATAAAGTTGATTTTGGTTAATTTCGGGGCCAGCGAAACGTTCCGCTGGCGCCGCCAGTGTTTTTCTGAGAAATCAGGTACTTCCGGAGATGCACAAATTCTAATTTTGTTTTTTGGTTTTTTACTATGACCTCAGAACTTTCTTCGTCTGTAATTTCATTATCCTGCTCTCTTGTATGCAGAACACGCATTTTCTTTACAAAAATCTTTATATTTAAGTTGAAACTTCTCCCTTCTACGGGAGACACTGTTACATTTTTTTAATTATGTCAAAAAGACAGTTATTATTTTGTTTCTTAGGAATTGAATTTGGTTAGGTAATTGAGACATTATAGATCAACACTTAGCAGATAAAAAATTAACACGAGCTATTTTTAATATTACGAAACTAAGATTCAATTTATTGGAGTAATGTTTTTGCCGCAAAACTATAAACACAATTGATAGTAGGTGACACGTCAGACCTATCGATTAGATTAGATTAGTTTCAAGTCTAATGGATTTTTGGTCAGGATTTTTTGGTTTTAGGGTTTATAGATATGGCGTTTACGGGAACATAGATGCATGCATTTGAAGATTAAGTTGTTTTTATGTAATTATATATCTTTTTTTATGAATAATGCGTTAAAGTTTAAACCAAAAATTTCTGTGTAAATAAAACCAAGTTTGCACCGTGGGAACTTTTACCAGAAGTTTTTTTAAACATTACAAAAAAAATACGATTCATAAAGAATTTTTGTCCAATTTCGGCAAAAAAGTACTTGCTGTCATATATGAGGTCACTATAAAAAATATGAGAGCAAGGATTCTTTTGCAAGATGTTTTGAATCAATTTCGCAAAAAAATCAAGCCTATTAATGAAAAAAAATGGTCAAAATGTGTATTTGTTTATAAAAATTGTTTACATAATGATAATCATAAAATTGTCAAAATCTTGCAACATTCATAATAAGTTTATACATTTTATGATTTCTGCAAACAAATTTAATGAAAAATGCACTAATCAGGCATTTCTCTACAGAAAATTCTTTTTTTTCTATGTCAACTTTTTTAATTAGGAAGTTCATGATAACCTGAGCAAAATTCAACATTTTCTTTATCAATTTTATGGATTTTTAAAAACAAATTCAATAAGCAAATACATTAATCAGGCATTTGTCGACAGAAAAATTATTTGCTTTTTTATTTCATTTTTTTCAATTGGAAACTTCATGATAACTTCAGCAAAATTCATAATTTTTTAAACAATTTTATGATTTTTTTACACAAATACATTATTGGGGCATCTGTGGACGGAAAAATTCATTTTTTTCGATATCAGTATTTTTAATTGGGAACTTATTGATAATCGCCGCAATATTAAAAATTAATTGATCAATTTAATGATTTCTACACTCTTGAATTCGTTTAAAATATTTTTGGCGCCTTCCTAAATTATTTTTTTTATTCTGAGGCTATGGCAAAACAAATGACTGTTTCTCCATTTCTCTCGCATATTTGGCATTCGTTTGTGGCAGAGATCATTTATATTTTGTGATACTATAAAATAAAACAGAAAGTATCAACGTCAAAGACAGTAATTTGAATTCATATGTATTTCAACATTTTTTCCAGAGTAATACGTTACTGCTGTTCAGAAATCAGTCATAGGCGACTATCAGATTCTTTTAAATAAGATTTTTTCGACGTACGTGAAGGCATCTAATATTTTCTTTTTGCCTTTTATGAATTAAAGTTTTTGTTCTGGTTGTTATGGTTTTTTTATTCGCGTTCATTATTATTTGCAAAATAAAAAAAGAGTTTTTTGGCTATGTTCAGTACTTTAATGGAAAATAATGGTTGTATAAATTTCAAAGATGGAAGCTTTAAATGTTACGAATAGAGTTTTGAGTTATTTGCTGATAAAAAATTCCAGTGAAGACCTAGATATTTTAGTGGTTCACATTTTCTCGACAAATTTTTTGGACAGTAAAGAACTAGATGTGGTGCATGAAAAATTGTTGCGATACTTAATTCCAAATTTAAAAAAAAAATGGAAGAATTCATTTTACAATTCAGAAAAGTTCCATCAATCAAACGAAAAATGGTTATCGTCAGACTTAAGTATAACATTTGATAATGCAAAAGCTGGCAGAAATCTTTGGAAGGTTTTAAGAGCATTTTAAAATCTATTAAAAGACGAAAATAACTCCCCAATTGATAATGAATATGCCTTTCTGAGCAATTTGTGCTCAGGCGAAAGAAAAAACTTGGCTAAGAAAATAAAAAATTTGATCACCGAATGTGCTATAGATATTGAAGAAATTACGAATAAACAGGTTATACCTTTTACTTTAGAAGAAGCTATCGCCTTTGCTGAAGGTACAAAACTTACGAAGCACCAATACGAAACTATCTGGATTCAAGTAAGGTTACCAAAGACGCTAAGAAAAAATGTCTTCCTGATGGAGGTAGCATGGAAATAACGAAGACTAGTGTTAGAGTTGATTTAAAAAAATTGTATTATCACACAGTGAGGATGGCGTCCCATGATTGCAGAATTGCGTTGCGTTTTGTTTAATGCCTTAAATCACTGGGCATTTCAGCCTATCACAGTATTTCTCTTAATAACGAAAAGAATATTATTGGCTGAAATGTCTAAAGAATTGACGCATTACGCAGAACGCAACACAATTCTGCAGTCATGGAACGCCACCCTGAGGCGTATATTAGAAATCCCGAATATTTTACCAAAAAGAAAAATCTGATACAAGTATATTCATGATGTCAATAGCACTCTTGCGCATGCATACAACTTGTTTTAAAGGCAACTTTAAAAACAGTTCAAAATGTGCAGAACCGATAACAATTTGTAAAAATGAAAGACCTCGCTTCACTAGACTTTGTGGGCTACTTATGTATGAGCAAGCAATAGACACAAAGACAAGTACTAGAGATCCTCTAGGGAGAGTTGAGACACGTTTCCCCTTCCAATAGTCGCCGCTATACCGGAACTTTGATATTTTCATAGGCCGCGAAAAGTTTGACCAGTTTTATTTTTTAATAATTCTTTTGTTTATGAAAATTTTGAAGTACATGTGTTTCAAAGTGAATATTATTTTTCCCTCGCCATAATAACTAACCTTTCTAATAATTTATGAAGTTCTTGTTTGAGGTTTGTCTCTATTCTGTGTTAAATCCTCTTAAAAATAAAATTGTGGTTTGAAAATAATGTCAACTCATGCCAATAAAAACTCAAAGTTTAACTAGTTTCAGTACAGCGGCGCCAATCAGTTTTGGAGTATTCAGTGTCTCAACTCTCCCTTAAGGATCTCTAGAACGTACGATATCAGAAGTAGACTTGATGAAAAAGAAAATCACAACACTTGTTCCTACAAAATCAAGGTTCCCAATAGTCGTTGCACAATAACTGTCACCCATGAGTTTGTCTTAACTATACTAGATAGAAAGGTTTGTCAACATCTTTCCGAAACTTTTTCAGCTGCTACATGCTACATTTATGGTGGAGACCCATCACAAATGAACCATTAGCAGAACCTTGAAGATAGAACAAAGAACACAGAGAATTTCCAATTCGGCCTTTCAACGTTGCATGCGTAGATTCGTATAATGGAATATGTTCTGCATACAGGCTATCATCTAAGCTTCTGTAAATGGCAAGCGAAAACGCAAAGTAAGAGAGAGCAGGTAAAAATTGAAAAAGAAAGAATTCAAAAAGACATTTTTGATAAAATGGGACTCGTTGTAGATATTCCTAAACATGAGTCGGGATTTTTAAACACGGGAAATACTGCAAGGATATTCTTCCGAGATCCTGAATTGCCTTTGAAATTACTGGTGTTAGCAAACAGTACATGAATAATTTCAACATGACTTTGAAAACAATGGCTTCAGGAGAGGTTATTGATACTGTTAAATTTAAAGATAGGCTATTACAGTGTTAGAAATTTTTTGAAAAGTCAACCACTTTTATGATTGAAATCTCGTTCATTCACAAAACCCAGACCTGAACGTGACCAGTCATCCCAGATCTGAAACGAGGCGTGATCCAATTCTATCACAGATCTGTATCCATGGGAATATAGTAAGAGACGATATAAATGACTGGGTTGCGTGCGCAACCCATTTCTCCTCTTCTGAATTTGAAAACTCGAAGGTGCACGATTGCCGGTCGGTAAACTTGTGCGGTTCTACTTATATCTCGATCCGCTTTCGAATAAAATCAAGAAATTGGTATTTGAATGTTTCCAGGTTTCGATGCTTCAATTCGGAGGTTATGTTTTTTTAGGTGTAGAATATATTAATACTATTATATATACATTATTATTAATGTTAATATTATAATTATATTATATTATACTATATTATATTATAAAAGACTTTTGTTCTATTTTGATCTGAATTTCAAAGAAATTAAAGAAATTGGCGATGTTCATGATTTGAATACTTCGCGTACCTCTTTATATGCGCATATTTTGAGGTTGCGTTATTTCAAGTATAAAATATAAATCATATACATATTAATACTATTGTGTGTGTATGTGTGTGTGTGACAAAGCCACCGAACGCGTCCTCGGTTTTCGGTTAGAGGGTCCCTGTACCGATGGTTTCTGCTGAATAAGGTTACAAAAATAAATAGGCAGTCGCGCACAATTGTCTAGGGGTGGTCCCGAAGGAATTAACTCCCAAGCAAAGGTGTGAAAACCGTGCAGAAAGCTGAATGGCACCTGGGTGAGGTGTCTAGAACGGTGACTCTGGGATACCAGGCGACCTCTCAGAGTACGCAGCCTTATCCTTACATGTGGGGCTCTACAAGAATGGACGAACCCCTTTCCCTAGCTTCTCGTGGGAACAACAATGAAGACACCAAACATAGTTGTAGTAAGTGCGGTTCCATACAACAGAACGCGCAGGGCTTCCGACAATGGGTCGGCCAACAATGCCGATCAATCTAGAGCTGGGGGAGCCAATGAAAATGGATTCAATGCGCAGATTCGGCGGAATCGAGGGACCTTTAGGTAGACGGAGCAACTAAATCACGACTGGCTAGAGTTCTACGAAGCGAGTGTGGCTCATAAACGGGGTTCATTGGCACGGCTGCATGCTCTGTGGTGCGAGCAAAACCCGGAGCTATCGCAATTTTCGCAGCAACGTCTGCGAAACCATGCCGAACTACACCGCAAGAGGGGCTATGTAAGCAGAACGCCTAGTCGACCACAGCTACAACAAGCCGGCAACAAAGAAAGAGAGGCGACAATAAGACCAACCGCGGATAGGCATCTAATAAAGGAAGAGCGATGCTTTGGGACCCGGAGAAACATCGAAAACAAGGTTTCTCTTAAGCCTAAAGATCTGGCTGAAATGGATGAAGAGCTTCGTGGACATTTTTCCAAAGAATCCGGCCTCTGGGCTATCAATTATTGTGTGTATAATGCAGCGAGAGCTTTGGCCGATGCGAACCGTAAAACAAAAACCAACGGTTGATCATAAGACCAAAAGACGAATGCATCAACTTGCCATAAAGATAGGCTGGGCAAGACAGTACGCGTCCCGCATTTAGTGTGTGATTTACTACATCACATCTGGCAGGAATTTTACCGACAAGGTTCGAAAGTTTGCGCGCGAACTTCGGACCCGTTATCACACACTTAACAAGTCAAAGCTGCTGACCATCAGGCAGCATATTGTTTTGAGAAAGCGGATACTATCTGACGCTAAGAGAAGTCTAGATCGGAGGGAGAGGTGGTACAGAGAAAACCAACTGTTTCTCTCTGACCCATCTCGACACTTCAAAGACCCTCCTGTTATTGTGGACCACCCGCCCAAACCAGAGGAGGTCGAAGTATTTTGGAGAGAAGTCTGATGAAGAATGCCCACCCATCACTACTGAGGAGGTGAAAAAAGTATTAAGAGGGATGAAGAACTATTTCGCACCGGGACCAGATTGTATCAAAACCTTCTGATGGAAGAAGTTTCCAACAACCTATCAGCATTTGGCCCGTATTTTCACCTCAAATTTAAAGTCGGAAGAGCCGATTCCGGAAGGGTTGGTTGAAGGGCGCACAATACTCCTGCTGAAAATAGACAACTTAGCTGAACCGAAGAATTGCAGACCAATCACTTTTCTGAACACACTGTATAAGATATTCACAGCTATCCTAAATGATAGAATTGTTCAGGCAATTGAACCTGTGTGTCAAAAAATGCATAAACAACGAGGCTCAAAGAAAGACGTAGCGGGATGTTAGGAAAACGTGCTCATAGATAGATGTGTCTGCAAAGATGCAGTGTTGTACCAGCGTGGCCTACCGATGGCCTGGATTGATTATCGGAAAGCTTTCGATTCGACCTCCCATAGACTGATCATCTGTCTTTTGGAAAGCTTAAAGGTTCATCCGCAAATCGTTAGGTGCATAAAAAGATTGATGCCGCTTTGGAAAAACAGATTTACTATCTAATTTGGAAAAAATCGTGTGACGACTAACAAGGTCACCTTTCAGAGAGGTGTCTTTCAGGGCGACACCATGAGCCCACACCTCTTTTGCCTTACGTTATTGCCACTATCTCTAACACTTCGCCATTCCTAGGGGTATTTGTGCGACAAACCTGCAAATCTAAAGTACAAGGTTACTCATGTATTTTACATGGACGATCTTAAGATCTATGCTAAAAATAAAGAGCAACTACATCTAGCTCTAGGGATTGTCGAACGATATACTGAGGATAGTGGAATAGAATTTGGGTTAGACAAATGCTACAAGGTTTATTTAAAGCGAGAAAAACTTAATGGCATCCCTGAAGATCTTGAGCTCGTTGATAGAAGCGCTATACGACACCTTTGCACTGGAGAGACTTTTACATACCTGGGCGTGCCACAGAACCACATTCAGGATGTGTCATATATAAAGGATACTCTCCGAAGCAGATACAAACATCTCATCCGGCAGATTTGATCTTCCGAACTGTCGGCGAGGAACAAAGTATCTGCAACGAACATTCTTGCCATCCCGGTAGTACTCTATTCATTTGGAGTACTTCCGTGGACGAAAAACGAGCTCAGATCCCTTGATATCGGGACAAGAAAGGTTATGGACATGAACAAAAGCATGCATCTTAAGTCTTCTGCTCCGCGACTGTACATCTCACGCCGTCAAGGTGGTCGCGGAATATTGAGTCTTGAATGTCTTCACAACAGGATTATTCTGCGTACAGCTAATCGAATCGCAAATGGAAGCGACTCTCTTCTGTAAATGGTCAGGAATCACGAAGAAGTGGGCAAAGGAGTGTTTTTGTACAAAACAGCAGAGGAGGCTGCTGAAGCACTTGGACTTATCTGCAGTATTAGCGGTAAGCAAAATGCATCAAATGTTATCTACCACGAGTACTCACTCCTGAAAGCCCGGATTAAGAAAGCACAAGAGAAAAACTTTCGTGAACAGCTCCTCGATAAGAGGATGCACGGTGTCTTCCACAGAAATGTGGCGGATCAGTCAATTTCGTATGAGCTAACGTTTGCTTTCCTTAAATCGCCCGGATTGAAGTCTGGTACGGAGGGTTTCATTTTGGCATGCCAAGATGGTGTCATTTCCACCTTAACCTACCGTCGCCACATTTTGAGCCAAGGCATTCCCGATACTACTGCATGGCGTGCTATGCACACCCCGAGCATTTAGCTTACATACTATCTAGTTGTCCAACTCATGCGGGAACGACCTACATCCAAAAGCACAATGCGGCACTAAGAGTGCTTTATTACCATCTTCGTCTCTCTTACGGTATTAACCTTAATATCGCTCCTCTAAATGCTCTTAGTGAAATCGAGTCACTTGTCGAGAATGGGAAGTGCCGCGTATAGGAACTTTATATTATCGACAATTGTTTCTATTGCACAATCGAGGCCAGACATGGTTCTTCTTGACTTCGAGAAGCGAACCATGTTCGTTATTGAATTTTCGACACCAAGCTTTCACTCGTTAATAGCCTGAAAAGTATCCCTGCGTGGCAACAATATGCTAAAACACTTGCGGGAAAAATGCAGAAGGCGGTAGTCCTTGAATCACTCCGTGTTCTCAGGGTGCACGAAACTTTTGCCAGATCGTCGTATTGTTTCCGTTACAGACTGTAACCACCTTTCTCACGGTCGTGAGATGTGGTTGTAGCTGAAAATTTACCGCGATTTCGCTGGGAGCGGGTGCAATTTTTCAGATTAGCACCCGCTCCCGGCGAAATCCTGCGGTTGTCCT
>NC_046662.1:103194427-103201464 GCF_010883055.1 Belonocnema kinseyi
GATGATAATATTAGAATTATGTTATGTTATAATAGTCTGATTTATATCTTGATCGGCATTTGAAAGAAATTAAAGAAATTTGCGATTTTAATGATATTTGAATTAAATGTTTTTTGTTCATAAAAGTTCATTTTTTAATTGAAAAACCCACTATTACATTTTTGGTTGGTAATTCATCTTCTTTGTATAAAGATAATTTGAAACACGATGTAGATTTTCGCTTATTTCGAAAAAATTTAGCTTTTTGAGCTTTGTAATAGATTTTAAAAAAATAACAAAAAATGTTGTGATTTATAAGAAAATTGAAAATGATTTTTTAGTTTGAAAAATTAATTTAAAGTGAATATTTGAAAAGATTTTAAAAATTTAAAAAAAATCAGGACGATTTTAAAGCAATTTTTTTATTTTTCAGATTTTTTTTTTAATTTTAGGAAAAAATCGAATTAACAAAATATATTAATTTTCAACCAAAAATGGAATAGTTCAATTTGCAGGTAAAAACTGTGATACAAAATTGATTTGAACAAGAAAAAAAAATGAATTTTCAACCAAATTGTTAAATTTTCAAGGGAAAAGGTGAATTTTCGACCAAAAAAATTAATGATTTACCAAAAAAAGACAAATTTTAAACAAAATACATGAATTTTCAACGAAATTATTTAATTTCAAAGTCAAAAAGATGAATTATCTACAAAAATTGAATTTTTTTAGCGAAAAATATAAGTAGTTAATCAAAGAGTTAAATTTTCAATCAAATAGTTAAATTATCAACCATAGATGGGTAGAAATTGCTTCTGTATGCCTAAACTAAATATTGGCTCTCAAGAGGCCGAAGCCAGATTTCCTAGCTAGAAGAATCTAGGCTTTCCATCTGCTGGCCCTCGACAGGTTATTGTCGTCTGCTACTTGTCTTACATTATTTATATACTCACTTTTTAGCACTATATTTTTCAATTAAACTAGATAAAAAGCTTTATTCATAAGGATATATTTAAAAAATAATTTCTGTCAATTAATTATTTTTTCAAAGGGACCTTGTAAAACCCTCGACAGGTAAAACGGGTAATACGGCTGCAAGTGCAAAAAAGTATATTAATGTTCTTATGCTTAATTATACTTAAATTTAAAAAAGAGCAAATTAAAAAAATTAACGAAATGAAAACTTTAAAAAAATTCATTTTTTTCTGAAAAAATTAAAAACATTTGTTGCCTTACAACTTTTAAAAGAATTTTTCTTAAAGTTCGATTTAATTTGAAATCACGTAAGTACGTTTAAAAATCATACATAACAAATCGAGCTTCAAAAATCTTTTTTCCTAATTTCTAAAGTATCGGATGACTGCCGTCAAGCATTTATAATACCGCACTCTGCGTGACAGCGTAGCTATGGCGATTAGGCGATTAGTAATAAGTCTTCTGTAGTCAAATTTAACAATAAGTTTAGTTTTAGAATAACGTGCGGAGTATAGTTAATAATCGAACGTCAATAAAAATACGAGAAAACGGAGAAGTGTTTGTAATAAGCTACAGAAAGGTGTAAAATCTTTAGATTAAACTTTTTGTAGCCAAAAATTATTATTTTAATTTTTAACAATATAGTTGCATTTACAACAACATAATAGACTTTGCAACCAAAAAATATTTACAGTTGATATCTCAACCGAAAAATTTAATTTTCAACCAAAAAGTATAAATTTTCCATAAAAAAATTTAATTTCTACAAAGACAGACGAATTTTCAACAAAATACATGATTTTTCAATCAAAGAGTTGAACTTTTAACTAAAAAAGATCAATTTTGTAACCAAATAGTTAAATTTGGACCTGATAAATTTTTGCGATGTTAAATTTTAAAGCCTTGAAGATGTGAACTGCAATGTTCACGAAACGTTGGCAAACAGTTCGTAGTTTTTTACACGAGTGAAACCCGAAATATCTCTTTATCAAAATGAATCATCGTGAAACCATAAGATCTATTAAAAATGATATAGATTAATTCTCTGTTTTTTTTATTTCTTCTAATGTGTCCCCTAAGGGTTTACATTTTTCTTATACCTTCTCTATTCCTCTACACACCCTCCACACACTTACTTGGTGGTGGAAGGGGGACCTACAGTTTAAGGTGGGTTCCGAACCACCAAGAGCAACAGCCTTAAGTACTTAGAGAAAACCTTTTTCTCTAGAGGTACCGGTCCCACGACTCTCCGGAGATGAACCCGCAAGCCGAAGGAGTGGGTCCAAAGCCTGGCAATCGTGCACCCTCGAGTTTTCAAATTCAGAAGAGGAGAAATGGGTTGCGCGCACAACCCAGTCATTTATATCCTCTTAAGAGCTGCCAGATCGTGGATGATATTTACCCCCACCATACCTATCGTTTGGGAGCCGCAAAACAGAAGGTGCATGATTACCACTGTGAGTTCGTGTATAGCCGAAAATGCACGATTCGACTTCGGCTTCTGCTGTACGATGATTGCCGATCTGAAAGCTTCGGAAGACTTCGGTGGTCTTCTAATTAAATCTCGATCCTCATTTGAAATAAATGGAAGAAATTGGCGAATTTAATGTTTCACGTGATTCTTCATTTCATGCATGAATCGATTTTGAGGTTATGTTTTTCAGTTGAATATAGTATGAATATTATTACTATTATATATATATTAATAATGTTAATATTATGATCATAAAATATAACATTAATTTTAATTAATAGTTGACTAACTTTTAATAGAAATAGTTAAACTTTCAACAAAAAAAACCATTAGTTTTCTGCACAAAAAATTTGAATAAAATACAAAAATTAAAAAAAAAATGTGTTAAATTTGTTTTAAACAAAATATTAAAATTTTCAAACACAAAATTAAATTTTTATCTAAAAGGCTGAATTGTATATGAAAAAATACATTTTTAAGAAAATACATGAACTTTGCACAAAAGAAATTTATTTCCCACCAAATCTAATTTTCTATACAAAAATTAATGTTTAATCATAGTCAAATTTTCGACACAAAAGATTAATTTTTTTGTAGTTAAAAGAAATTAATTTTTAGGCAAAAACTAAACAAAAATTCAACAAAATAGTTAAATTTTGAGAAAAGGAATTTTTTCAACTAAATTGATAAATCATCAACCAAAAAAAAACTAAATTTTTAACAAAGCAGTTCCACTTTCAACCAGAAAGATAGAAAAAAAATAGTTAAAAATCTTTGAAATTGCTTTAAATGATAGGAATTAATTGAAGATTCCTTGGAATGTTTTAAAACATCCTAAAATATTTTAAATCCTTTAAAATCTCTTAAAATTTTGCAAAACTCTTAAAGATTTCTTTCAATTTAATAAATACCCTAAAATATTTGAATTCCTTTAAAGTCTCATACTAAGTGATTGAAATCAATTGAAAATTCCTTGCAATCTAGTAAAATATCATGAGATGCATCAAATCCTTTAAAATCTCATATTAAATTACTGTAATCAATTGAAAATTCCTTGGAACCTTTGAAATTTTTGTAGATTAGAGTTTTGAAAATTGAATCAATAAAAATTCAAAGCTTTAAAAATTTAATTTTCAACTATTCAATAAGAATAATTTCCAACTCGATGAGGTTCAAGTCTTCAAATTTGGAATTGTAAACTTGGAAGTTTATTTATAAAAAATGAATGATCATAAATGAATTGAATGTGTTCAAAATTTAAATGTATGTTTTTCAATTGGATAATCTCTAAATTAAATGATTTCGGACTGAAATTTAGAAAATAGAAAAATTTTAAAATATAAAAAATTTAACTGTTTCTAGATTAGTTAAAATATTCAATTAAAGTTATGATAAAAATTAATCGAGTAAGAGTTTAACTATTTCTGAAACGATTTTTGTATATAATTTTATAATTATAAAATTATATATATATTTTTAAGGGTATTTTTTAAATTTCAAGGAATTTTCAAGAGTTTTCAAAAGATTTTAAAGGATTTCAAATATTTCAGGATGCTTAAAAAGATTTCAATGAATTTTTATAATTTAAAGGAATTTTAAAGAATTTTAACAATTATAGCAGGGTTGTGAAAAAAAACTTCAAAGTACCTTAGAAATGTTTAAAAGATGTCGAGGGATTTCAAAAGATTTTAAAGGATTTCCAATATTTTAGGATGTTTTAAAACATTCCAAAGAATTTTCAAATAATTTTAATAATTGAAAGCAATTTCAAATGAAAGTGGAACTACTTTGTTGAAAATTTAGTTTGTTTTTGGTTGATGATTTATCAAACTAGATGAAAAAATTTGTTTTCTGAAAATTTAACTATTTAGCAGGAATTTTTTGTTTGTTTTTGTTTGAAAATGAATTTCTTTCAACGACAAGAAAATTTATCTTTATTGGATTTGGATTTTGTTTAAAAATTTAACTATTTAAAAATAATGAACTAATAAAAAATATATTAAATCTTTCAAAATCTCATATTAAATCACCGTAATCAATTTAAAATTCTTTAAAATTCCTTTAAATAATAAAAATAGTTAAATTTGTAATGTTTTAAAATTTTTCTGTTTTCTAAATTTCAGTCTGAAATAATTTCATTTAGAGATTGTCCAATTGAAAAACATACATCTAAATTTTGAATGCATTTAATTTATTTATCATTATTAAGTTTTTATAAATAAACTTCCAAGTTTACGATTGTAAATTTGAAGACTTGAAACCCATCGAGTTGAAAATTATTCTTATTGAATAGTTGAAAATTATGAAAGCTTTGAATTTTTACTGATTCCATTTTCAGAACTCTAATCTACAAACATTTCAATATAGCACATTTTAAAACTTTTCTCTTTTTTAAATTTCAGTATGAAGCTTTGCAAAATTTCAAGGGATTTCAAAAGATTTTTAAGCATTTTAAATATATGAAGATGTTTTATAAGATGACAAGGAATTTTCAATTACTTTAAAAAATTTAAAACAATTTCAAGAAATTAACCAATTTTTAGAAGGCTTATTTTTTAAAATTCCAAAGTAATTTAGAAATCCTAAAAAAAAACCTAGGCACTTCAAAAGATTTTGAAGGACTTGAAAATTTTTTAATATTCCAAGGAATTTTCATTGATTAAATTGATTTAATATAATATTTTGAAGGATTTGAAATATTTCAGGGAATTTTCAAAATTTCAAGGAATTTTCAAGAGATTTAAAAAATTTCAAGAGATTTCAACAGATTTTTAAGGATTTTAAATATTTGAGGACGTTTTAAAAGATTTCAAGGAATTTTCATCCTATTTTTCAATTTTAAGGAATTTCAAAGAGTTTTAAAGAAGTAGTTTAAAAATCTTTTAAAAAGAAGGTCAAGGTATCTCAAAATATTTTGAAGGTATTTTAATATTTGAGAGTATTTTAAAATTTTCCAAGGAATTTTCAATTGATTATGATGATTTTATCTGAGATTTGGAAAGATTTAATATATTTTAGGAAATTTTAATAAATTGAAACGAATTTTTAATTTATTTCAATAATGTAGTATGGGATTGTCAAAGATTTGAAACATTTTAGGGTATTTTTTAGTTTTTAAGGGATTTTCAAGAGATTTCAAAGTATTTTAAAGGATTTTCAATATTTAAGGATGTTTAAAAAGATTTCGCTACATTCTAAATTCATTTTTATAAATTAAAGGAATTTCAAGGAATTTTAATAATTATAGCAGGGTTGTTTAAAAAAACTCCAAAGTACCTTAAAAATCTTTAAAAGATGTCAACATTTTTCAAAAGATTTTGAAGGTTTCGAAATATTCGAGAGTATTTTAAAAGGTTCCGAAGAATTTTCAATTAATTTCAATAAACTAGTATGAGAATTTAAAGGATTTTAAATATTTTTTTCTATTTTTTGGTTGAAAGTGGAACTGACTTGTTAAAAATTTAGTTTTTTTTTTGGTTAATGATTTATCAATTCAGTTGAAAAAAATGTTTTCTGAAAATATAACTACTTTGTAGTATTTCTGTTTTGTTTTTGCGTAAAAATTAATTTCTTTTAACTACAAGAAAATTAATCCTTTTTTCGAAAATTTAACTATGATTAAATATTAATTTTTGTATAGAAAATTAGACTTGGTGGAAAATAAATTTCTTTTGTGCAAAGTTCATATATTTTCTTAAAAATGCCTTTTTTTCATATACAATTCAGCCTTTCGGATAAAAATTTAACTTTTTGTTTAAAAATTTAAATATTTTGTTTAAAACAAATTTAAGATTTTTTTTTTTAATTTTTGTATTTTATTCAAATTTTTTTTTGCAGGAAAATATTTATTTTTTGTTGAAAGTTTAACTATTTCTAATAAAATTTAGTCAACTACTAACTAAAATTAATGTTATATTTTATCATTATAATATTAATATTAATAATATGTACAATAGTAATAATACTCATAATATATACGCCTGAAAAACATAACCTCAAAATTGACTCATGCATGAAATGAAGAATCACGCGAAACATTAAATTCGCCAGTTTCTTCCATTTCTTTCAAATGAGGATCGAGATATAAATAGAAGACCACCGAAGTCTTCCGAAGCTATCAGATCGGAAATCATCGTACAACAGAAAACCAAAGTCGAATCGTGCATTTTCGGCTTACACACGAACTCACAGTGGTAATCATGCACCTTCTGTTTTGCGGCTCCCAAACGGTAGGTATGGTGGGGGTAGATTTCATCTACGATCTGGCAGCAGTGATCCCAGATCTGAAACGAGACGTGGTCCAATACTATGACACGTCTATGTGCGTGTGAATATGGTAGGAGACGATATAAATGCCCGGGTTGCGCACGCAACCCATTTCTCCTCTTCTGAATTTAAAAACTCGAAGGTGCACGATTGCCTGTCGGAACACTTCGGCGGTTCTATTTATATCTCTATTTGCTTCGAAATAAAATGAAGAGATTGGGATTTTAATATTTCAAGATTTCGATGCTGGGCTGGCGTTTCTCATGATTTGAAAGCTTCGCGCGCCTCTTTAATGCGTGTATTTTGAGGTTACGTTACTTCAAGTGTAAAATATAAATTATAT
>NC_046662.1:103201564-103204437 GCF_010883055.1 Belonocnema kinseyi
CATCTCTTTCGTTGAAAATACATTTTTGAAACTGACAATTAATCTATACCATTTTTGGTTAAAAAATCATGTATTTTGTTAACAATTCGACTTTCTTTGTAGAAATTAAATTGCTTCATGGAAAATTTATACCTTTTGATTAAAAATTACATTTTTCGGTTTAATTATCAACTGTAAATATTTGTTGGTTGCAAAGTCGTTTTTTTGTAAATGCAACTATATTGTTAAAAATTAAAATCATAATTTTCGGGTGGAAAATTCGATTATTCACTTAAAGTTGAACTACTTAGTAAAAAAATTAATTTTTTCTTATTAAGGATACATAATTATAGTTGAAAATTCAACTATTTGCACTTAAATTAGGTTAAAAATTCAGCTTTTTTGTAGATAATACTCTTTTTGACTTTAAAGTTTAAAAATTTATTAAAATTAAATTGACCTTTTTTAGTAGAAATTTAATCTTTTTGGTTAAAAACGTATCATTTTTGGTCAAAAATGCAATTGTTTGGTTAAAATATGAACTGTACATCTTCTTGGGTTTAAAAGTCAATTATTTCACTAAAAGTTTAACTACTTTGTAAAAAAAAGTCTTTTTCTTAACAAGGTTTTATAATTGTAGTTGAAAATTTAACTATTTGGTTGAAAGTTTAACTCTTTGATTCAAAACTCATATTTTCCGCTTAAGAAATTCAACTTTTTGTAGATAATTCGTCTTTTTGACTTTAAAATTAAATAATTTTGTTGAAAATTCATGTATTTTGTTTGAAATTTGTCCTTTTTTGTATATCATTAATTTTCTTGGTGGAAAATTCACCTTTTCCCTTGAAAATTTAACAATTTCGTTGAAAATTCGTTTTTTTCGTTGTTGAATTCAATTTTTTATCACAGCTTTTATCTGGAAATTGAACTATTCCATTTTTGGTTAAACTGTATCCTGTAAATCGTATTAGTTAAACCACCAATTATTTGTTAGAAAATTAATTTATTTGTTTTCGATTATGACTTGAAATATTATTTCAGTCTAAATTTGATATTTTTAAATTAAAAACAAAAATTTTCGTTAATTATCAGCAATATTTGACTGTTCATTTTAAACAATCCATTACAAACAACTGTTAAAAACTATAAATTTGAACAGAATGGTTCGAAATAGAATACCTTGAATTGTTAAATTTGTAATGAGCTGAATATAAAGTTTAAACGCTACAACTTTAGTTGAAAAAAAGATTCAGAATTAATTTAAAACTTGAAATTATTTCAAATAATTTAAAACACGATTTAGACTTTCGCAGATTAAAAAAAAAAGCTTTTTGAGAATTGTACAGTATTTAAAAAGAATAACAAAAAATGTTGTGATTGCTAAGAACATTGAAAATGATTTTTTATTTTGACAAATAAATTTTAAGTGAGTATTTGAAAACATTTTAAAAATTAAAAAAAAAAGAATCAGGAAGATTTTAAGAAAATTTTTTTATTTTACAGTTTTTTTAATTTTAAGAAAAAATATAATTAACAAAATGTATCAATTTTTAACCCAAAAGTTTACTTTTTAACAAATTATATTAATTTTCTATAAAATAAATGGTATTTTAACTAATACAATGTACTGGATAAAGTGTTAACCAAAAATTGAATAGTTCAATTTCCAGATAAAAACGATTAATTTTTAATCAATCCTAGAATAGTTACATTTTCAGATAAAAAAATAATTTTTAATCGAAAGAATAAACTTTCAACAAAGTTGTTAAATTCTCAAACAATAACATGAATTTTCGTCCAAGAAAATTAAAGATCTACAAAAAAAGTCAAATTTGAAACAAAATACATGAATTTTCAACGAAATTATTTTATTTTAAAGTCAAATAAACGAATTATCTACAAAAAGTTGATTTTTTTCAGCGAAAAATATGAGTTTTCAATCAAAGAGTTAAACTTTCAACCATATAGTTAAATTTTTAACAATAATTATTAAACCTTGTTGAAAAAGTATTTTTTTACAAAGTAATTCAACTTTTAGTGAAATAATCGACTTTTAAGTCCAAGAAGATGTACAGTTCATATTTCAACCAAACAATGCCATTTTTGACGAAAAATGATACATTTTCAACCAAAAAGATTAAATTTCTACCAAACAAGGTCAATTTTCAACAAAATATGTGAACTTTTAACAAAATTATTTAATTTTATAGTCAAAAAGAGTATCATCTACAAAAAAGATGAATTTTTAACCCAAAAATATGATTTTTCAACCAAAATTTTAATTGGCGACCAAGTAGTTTAACTTTTACTTACAGTTGAAGTACTTAGTAAAAAAATTAATTTTTTCTTATTGAGGATTCATAATTATTGTTGAAATTCAACTATTTGCCTTCAAATTAAATTTTTTGTTAAAAATTTTACTTTTTTGTTAAAATTGCATCTTCGGGCGTTAAAAGTCAACAATTTGATAGAAAGTTAAACTATTTGGTCGACAATTAAAATTTTGGTTAAAAAATCATATTTCTGGGTTAAAAATTCAGCTCTTTTGTAGATGATACTCTTTTTGACTTTAAAATTAAATAATTTTGTTGAAAGTTATTCACTAGGAGTTATTCACTAAGAGTTGAATTAATTTGTAAAAAAATACTGTTATTTTCAACAAAGTTTTATAATTATGGTTAAAAATTTAACTATTTGGTTGAAAGTTTAACTCTTTGAAGGAAAACTCATATTTTTCGGTGAAAAAAATAAACTTTTTGTAGATAATTCGTTTTATTGACTTTAAAATAAACAATTTCGTTGAAAATTCATGTATTTTGTTTGAAATTTGTCTTTTTTTGTTTATCATTAATTTTCTTGGTCGAAAATTTCTTTTATTGGTTCAAAATTTAACA